>NW_026902317.1:0-147083 GCF_033783945.1 Neopsephotus bourkii | reverse complement strand
TCCTCAACATAAAAAGAACATGGATCTGTTGGAACAAATCCAGAGGAGGGCCACGAGAATGATCAGGGGACTGGAGCACCTCCCATATGAAGATCGGCTGAGAAAGTTGGGGCTGTTCAGCCTGGAGAAGAGAAGGCTGCATGGAGACCTCATAGTAGCCTTCCAGTATCTGAAGGGGGCATATAGGGATGCTGGGGATGGACTCTTCATTAGGGACTGTAGTAGTAGGACAAGGGGTAATGGGTTAAAACTTAAACAGGGGAAGTTTAGATTGGATATAAGGAGGAAATTCTTTCCTGTTAGGATGGTGAGGCACTGGAATAGGTTGTCCAGGGAGGTTGTGAATTCTCCATTCTTGGCAGTGTTCAAGGCCAGGTTGGACGAGGCCTTGGGTAATATGGTTTAGAGCGAGGTGTCCCTGCCCATGGCAGGGGCGTTGGAACTTGATGATCTTAAGGTCCTTTCCAACCCTAACTATTCTATGATTCTATGATTTCCAAAACTAACAAGGAGCTAGAGCTTATTAACCAGTGATGTTCTTAAGAAAGTGAACATGAAAACGTGGTACTATTGCAGCCAAACCGTGGACTGGATAACACTGATGTTTCAGGCTACCTTTCTGTTGTCAGTTCCAAAGCCTTAATTGTGTTAAAGTGTAAAAATTGCCTCTGCGTACAAATACTTACATGTGGAAGCGTGGTTGGCAGGCAAGGGTTATGTTCCCATGGCTGAACTTGGCCAGGGACCAGTTTTGTAAAAGTCAGTGAGAAGCCCAGCTGGGTAAAAAACACCAGCTGGGCAGGGGTGTAAACTGACCTTGTAGTTAATGAGTATCTTGAAGGGAGGAATAAGGAGGTTAGAAAACAGGATGTGCCTGTAAATAATAAAACCGCAGAAGTTTCCCATGAATATGTGTGAATAGCAGCCTAGCTCTATATATACCCCAGGCTTAAGCAGAATAAACGGATCACTTCTATCAATCATATTGGTTGTGCTGTGTTCCCTCCGCATCGCGACGACATAGAGTCTCCGACACTTACAGATCCCAACTTGTTTGTATTGTAAATAGGGCTTCTCCCTTTTGTTCATAACACTGCTAATGATATGGGAGAATAAGTTCTTGAGTCATTTTTTAAAGTTGACTGGATATGAAAAGCAGCATTGATAGGAATAAACCAGAAAATCATTGGAGGAGAGCCTTTCTTCTAGTTATTATATGTTCTCTTTTCATCCACAGCTGCCATGGTTTAAGCCTAGCTGACAGTTAATACCCTGCAGCAACTGGTTTACTTCCCCTGCAGCCAGTGGCATGGGGGAACAACCTGGATTGAGATCAGGACAGTTTTATAGTTGAAATAAAGTAACACATAATAATAAAAGGAAATAAAGAGGGAGAAAGGAATACCACCACCCCCCAAAAAAAAACCAACCAAAACCAGCCCAAAACCAACACCCAACAAAAACCAAAACAAACCCAATCAACCGAAAAAACACACAACCAAGACACCCACCCTCCCAAAAAAAAACCAACAAAAACCCAAACAGAAACAAATGACAAGTAATGCATACCGCCTGCTGACAGATGCCCACCCTGTCCCAAAGCAGCAGTCAGCCCCTTCTGGCTAACTTCCCCTGTGTTTATACAGTGAGCATGATGTTCTATGGTATGGAATATCCCTTTTGCCAGTTTAGGTCAGCTTCTCTGGCTCCCTTGCTGCTTCTTGTGCACCTCCTCAATGGAGAGCATGAGAGACTGGAAAGTCCTTGGCTAGGCTAAGTGCTGCTTAGCAACAACTAAAACATCAGTGTGTTATCAGCATTATTCTCAGACTAAAGCCAAAACGCAGCACTGCACCAGCTACTAGGAGAAAAATTAACTATCCCAGCTGAAACCAGGACAACAGCAAAAGAATTTCACATCTATACTTCCAATTGAATTAACAGGAAAAGATGAAGCCACCAAGATGGGTTGCTTGTAGAAGTCTCACTACTTTCCTGATATTAATTCTAGATGCCTTGTATCTGCATCCCATAGAGCAGTTGAAGAATTGTTTGAATACATAATGGGTGCAAGCCTGATAGATCACATATTAAGAAAAGTTTAAGTCAAGATTTCCCCTGAAGGACTGTTGAAAATTAAATTTTAAAGTTAAGTGGTATGCCTTTTCTTTCTCAGGAACAATAGTGTAAAATTGAGAGGAAGGAGATGTCTTAGCAAGTAGGAATTTACTAGTTTGTTTCTTATGGTGGCAATATTGAAATATACTTTTGAACTCTTTTGGCTTGATTTAAAATATTTCTGTATCCCTTTCCTTCTGCAAAATCCTCTGTCTTCTTGACTGGTGATCTGGGGTAGCAGACTGTCAGGAAATGGATAATAAAAGAACAAATCAGCTTATTCTTACACTTTTTTCCAAGGATGATTATTTACCTGATTTTTAAAAGGTAGTTATAAGACACTACCAGCTTGGAGTAAAGCATTTGAGTACATTTAAAAAAAGAATCTTTGTTTAGATGCAGTCACTTCCAGTAATGCCAATTTGAAATCCCATATGTATTCAGTGTGCAAGAGCCTGAAGTGTAGGGAAATGAAAGATTTTCTTCTAAATATTCTGGTGAGGAAAACAAGTGTATACATAAATGGGATTAAATGCTATGTACTTATTTAAAACAACAAAATGACACCCCCCCCCCAATGTTTCTAATGTCACTTAGCAACCGAAAAGAATAATTCTAACACACAGGAAATCTGTTTTTTGGCATGTTAATAATTGCTAATTGTTTTGAACCCACAACCAACCTTATTCAGTATCTCTTAATGTTTACTAGTCTAACCTGATAAGACTACAATGTAGTCAAATACTTGCATTCCAAATATGTTGTGCATGTATACTTATGTTTGCCTTAATTTAGATGGTTTTAATTTTTGCTTATGGAATGACAAAGTATAAATAAATAAAAACTTGATTTTTTTTTTTTTTCCCAAAATAATGTAAAATTGGTAGTTGAAAGAGGAGGGTTTTTTGATTGTACTGTCAGTATAATATTAATCCAAATAATAGCTGTTAGACCATGGGGAACTTCTCTAAGAGACTTTCATTATTGTCATCCCCCCCACTACTGCCTCCCATTTTAGTATCATCAGCAAACTTGACAATGGTGCATTCAACTCCTGCATCCAGATCATTGATAAAGATACTGAACAGAGCTGGCCCTAGAATTGAGCCCTGAGGAATAGCACTGGTGACCACTCACCAGCAAGATGGAGCCCCATTCACTACAACCCTGGGAGCCCTGCCCTTCAGTCAAGTATTCACCCGGTGCATTGTATACCTGCTCATCTCACAGTTCACAGTATCACAGTATGTTAGAGATTGGAAGGGACCTCAAAAGATCATCTAGTCCAATTCCCCTGCCAGAGCAGGAACACCTAGATAAGGTTACACAGGAACGTGTCCAGGTGGGCTTTGAATGTCTCCAAAGAAGGAGATTCCACAACCTCCCTGGGCAGCCTGTTCCAGTGTTCCGTCACCCTCACTGAGAAGTTTCTTCTCAGGTTTAAGTGGAACCTCTTGTGTTCCAATTTATACCCATTTCCCCTTGTCCTTTCATTGTTTGCCACTGAGAAGAGCCTGGCTCCATCCTCGTGACACTCCCCCTTTATATATTTATATACACTAATAAGGTCACCCCTCAATCTCCTCTTCTCCAAACTATAGAGACCCAGCTCCCTCAGCCTCTCCTCATAAGGGAGATGCTCCACTCCCTTAATCATCTTAGTTGCCCTGCGCTGGACTCTCTCCAGAAGATCCCTGTCCTTCTTGAACTGAGGGGCCCAGAACTGGACACAATATTCCAGATGAGGTCTCACCAGGGCTGAGTAGAGGGGAAGGAGAACCTCTCTCGACCTACTAACCACCCCCCTTCTAATACACCCCAGGATGCCATTGGCCTTCTTGGCCACAAGGGCACAGTGTCGGCTCATGGTCATCCTGTCGTCCACTAGGACCCCCAGGTCCCTCTCCCATACACTGCTCTCTAACAGGTCGTTCCCCAATCTATACTGGAACCTGGGGTTGTTCCTGCCCAGATGCAGGACTCTACACTTTCCCTTGTTATATTTCATCAAGTTATTCCCCGCCCAACTCTCCAGCCTGTCCAGGTCTCTCTGGATGGCAGCACAGCCTTCTGACGTGTCGGCCACCCCTCCCAGCTTAGTGTCATCAGCAAACTTGCTGATAGTACACTCAATTCCCTCATCTGAATCGTTGATGAATATATTAAATAATACTGGTCCCAGTACCGACCCTTGAGGCACTCCACTAGATACAGGCCTCCAACTAGACTCCGCCCCATAGACTACAACTCTCTGGCTTCTCTCCTTCAGCCAGTTCACAGTCCACCTCACTACCCGATCATCCAGACCACACTTCCTCAATTTAGCCGCAAGGATGCTGTGGGAGACCGTGTCAAACGCTTTGCTGAAGTCAAGGTAGACCACATCCACCGCTCTGCCATCATCCATCCACCGTGTTATTTCCTCATAAAAGGCTACGAGATTGGTCAAGCATGACTTCCCCTTGGTGAAGCCATGTTGACTGCCCCTCATAACCCTCTTATCCTTGATATGCCTTAAGATGGCACCAAGGATAAGGTGTTCCATCACTTTCCCAGGAATGGAGGTGAGGCTAACCGGTCTATAGTTACCCGGGTCCTCCTTCTTGCCCTTTTTGAAGACAGGAGTGACATTTGCTTTCCTCCAGTCCTCAGGCACCTCTCCCGTTTCCCAAGACTTGGTAAAGATGATGGAGAGCGGTCTAGCAATGACCTCAGCCAGTTCCCTCAGCACCCGCGGGTGCATCCCATCTGGACCCATGGATTTATGGATGTCCAGATTGCTCAACTGGTCTTTAACCCATTCCTCATCGACTAAGGCAGACCGCTCCGTTGACCTATCTTCATAGTTGGACAACTATATCCACTGTAGCTTCAGACCCATACGCCTACAGAGAATAACACTGAGTCTGAAGCACCTTGGACCCTGGTGACTCAGAAAAGCAGGGCTCCACCTCAACCTTCACCCTCCAGATCAATAACAGATGTTTTAAAGGCTTTTGCTATCCATGAGTAAGTACAACAAGGAGAACTTGTACCAGCAGTGCATTGTGGTTAACATAAAAAGAAATGTTGAGTGATAATAGTGGGCAACTTTAATGGATGGGAACCTAGCTGAGAGTTGATTTCCACTCATGACTGAGATACATAAAGTATATTTTTTGTCAAAGTGTATTTGGTAGGTGTCGTGGTTTAAGTTCTGTCGGCAAGCCAGCCACGCAGTTTCCACTCCCCCCCTTTTTCTTCCCTTCCCCCCCCCCCACTCCCAGAGGGAGGAGGAGGAGAATCAAAAGAATGTAAATCCCATTGGTTGAGATAAGAACAGTCCAGTAACTAAGGTATAACACAAATCACTACTGCTACCACCAATAATAATAATGATAAGAGAAATAATAAGGGAAGAGAATATGATAGCACCCGCCGAAATGAGTCTGACCAAGCAGAGAGTGTCCTTTCAGGTAACTCCCAGTTACACCCCCGGGCATGACGTGCTGTGGTATGGAATACCTCTTTGGTCAGTTTGGGTCAGGTGTCCTGTCTCTGCTTCCTCCCAGCTTCCCCTCCTCCTTGGCAGAGCATGAGACTCACAAAGTCCTTGGTCAGACTAAATATCAGTGTTATCAGCTCTGTTCCCAGGCCAAAAGTCAAAACCACAACACTGCACCAGCTACTAAGAAGGAGAAAAAATGACTGCTACTGCTAAACCCAGGACAGTATCCACCCCTTGTTCCATACCATTCACATAATGCTCAGATCCCACATTTTCAATATACCATTGCTCTTACATAAATATACATCCACATACACACACAGAGAGAAAGAGATCATTCCTTAGTGCATGGACCAATCCCTATAAAGCTGCTGAGTCCATTCAGTCCATGATGTCAGGTTCCATCTCTTGTAAGATTCTTCCGGGGCAGGAGAGGCTGTGTGCAGTGCTGGATCATTGCCTGCTGATGCTGATCATTCCCTTACTGCAGATATCGTCTGGTTCTATCAAAGTTAATACGCTGTTGGGATGATGGTTAAAGGGAAGTCAGGGCCAGTCGCTGGTGACCTGAAGACATCTGGTTGATGGGCTATTAAAGTATTACACAGCAGGCAACAACATACAATTAAGTTCATTGGCTGTTTTCCCCTAAAATCAAATCCCCTTGAGATATACATTGGACTTCCCCATCTTTCTGCATTACCCACCAAGTATATCCAGGTCCCTGAGCAAAAGCAACCCCACGAGTGGGTTTGTCTTTACTTGAAGCAGGAATAACCCAGACTGTCTTCCCCAGCAAATTCTTCATATGCACCACAGGAACTTTGTCCCCCTCTACAATATGTAAAAGTTCTGATTGGGCTGGGCCAGCCCTGTTGGCAGATCCTCTGGTGTTGACCAACCAGGTGGCCTTTGGTAAGTGTGTATCCCAATGCTTGAAAGTTCCCCCACCCATTGCTCTCAGTGTAGTTTTTAACAGCCCATTGTACCTTTCAATTTTCCCAGAGGCTGGTGCATGGTAGGGGATGTGATATACCCACTCAATGCCATGCTCTTTGGCCCAAGTGTCTATAAGGTTATTCCGGAAATGAGTCCCATTGTCTGACTCAATTCTCTCTGGGGTGCCGTGTCGCCACAAAATGTGTTTCTCAAGGCCCAGGATAGTGTTCCGGGCAGTGGCATGGGGCACAGCGTACGTTTCCAGCCATCCGGTGGTTGCTTCCACCATGGTAAGCACATGGCGCTTACCTTGGCGGGTTGGTGGCAGTGTGATATAGTCAATCTGCCAGGCCTCCCCATATTTATACTTCAGCCATCGTCCTCCATACCAAAGAGGCTTTAACCGTTTGGCTTGTTTAATTGCAGCACATGTTTCACACTCATGAATAACCTGGGCAATAGTGTCCATTGTTAAGTCCACCCCTCGATCACGGGCCCATCTATATGTTGCATCTCTGCCCTGATGGCCTGAAGTGTCATGGGCCCACCAGGCCAAAAATAATTCACTTTTATGTTGCCAATCTAAGTCCATCTGAGCCACTTCAATCTTAGCAGCTTTATCCACTTGTTGGTTGTTCTGGTGTTCCTCAGTGGCCCGACTCTTGGGTACATGGGCATCTACATGACGTACCTTCACCACCAGGTTTTGCACCCGGGCAGCAATATCTTTCCACAGTGCAGCAGCCCAGATAGGTTTACCTCTACGTTGCCAGTTGCTCTGTTTCCATTGCTGCAACCACCCCCACAGGGCATTCGCCACCATCCATGACTCAGTATAGAGATAAAGTACTGTCCACTTTTCTCTTTCAGCAATGTCCAGGGCCAGCTGGATGGCTTTCACCTCGGCAAACTGACTCGATTCACCCTCTCCTTTAGCAGTTTCTGTAGCTTGTCGTTGAGGACTCCATACAGCTGCCTTCCACCTCCGATGCTTTCCCAGAATATGTCAAGACCCATCACTAAGCAAGGCATACTGTTTTTCAGTTTCCGACAGTTTATTATATGGTAGGGCCTCTTCAGGATGCCTCACCTCCTCCTCTGGTGATATTACAAAATTTTTTCCCTCTGGCCAGTCCAAGATGACTTCTAAAATGCCTGGATGACTGGGATTTCCTATTTGATCTTGTTGTGTAATTAGTGCAGCCCATTTACTCCATGTAGCATCAGTTGCATGATGTGTAGAGGAGACCCTGCCTTCTAACATCCAGTCCTGCACAGGCAACCAGGGTGCCAGGAGGAGCTGTACTTCAGTGCCAATCAATTCTGAAGCAGCTAGAACCCCTTCATAAGCTGCCAGTATCTCTTTCTCAGTTGGGATATAGCTGGCCTCAGGTCCTCTGTATCCCTGACTCCGAAAGCCGAGTGGTCACCCTCAAATCTTCCCTGGAGCTTTCTGCCAGAGGCTCCAGGTAGGACCATTCTCCCAGGCTGTGGTTTAGAGTACATTTTTTACATCTGGCCCTGTCCGGACTGGTCCAAAGTCTCCTGCATGAACTATCTCGCATTTAATTTGTTCAAAGGCTTGTTGTTGCTCAGGGTCCCATTTAAAATCATTCTTCTTCTGCGTCACATGATAGAGAGGGCTTACAGTCAATCTGTAATTTGGGTTGTGCATTCTTCAGAACCCCAGAGCACTCAAGAAAGCCTGTTTCGTTCTTATTAGTTAGTGGAGACATTGCTGTTATCTTGTGGATCACATCTGTGGGGATCTGGTGACATCCATCTTGCCATTTTATTCCCCAAAATTGAATCTCCTGTGCAGGTCCCTTGACCTTACTCCATTTTATGGCAAAACCGGCTTTCAGCAGGATTTGGATTATTTCCCTCCCTTTCTCAAAAGCTTCTTATGCTGTATCGCCCCACACAATAATGTCATAAATGTATTGCAGGTGTTCTGGAGCTTGCCCCTGTTCCAGTGCAGTCTGGATCAGTCCATGGCAGATGGTAGGGCTGTGTTTCCAGCCCTGGGGCATTCGGTTCCAAGTGAACCGGACACCCCTCCAAGTAAAAACAAACTGTGGCCTGCACTCCGCTGCCAAAGGAATTGAGAAAAATGCATTGGCAATATCAGTTGTGGCATACCACTTGGCTGCCTTTGACTCTACTTCATACTGAAGTTCTTTCATCCGGTATGGCAGTCCTCAGTGGTGGTGTGACTTCATTCAGGCCATGATAGTTTACTGTTATTCTCCACTCTCTGTTAGACTTTCTCACTGGCCATATGGGGCTATTAAAGGGTGAGTGGGTCCTGCTGATCATTCCCTGACTCTCCAGTGTGTAGATCAGCTTATGGTTGGGAATCAGGGAGTCTCAGTTGGTGCGATATTGCCGCAGGTGCACTGTTGTGGTCATGATTGGCACTTGTTGTTCTTTGACTTTCAGCAACCCCACAACAGAAGGATCCTCTGAAATACCAGGCAACGTGGACAGCTGCTCAATTTCCTCAGTCTCCAAAGTAGCAATACCAAAAGCCCATCGGTACCCTTTTGGGTCTTTGAAGTACCCTCTCCTGAGGTAGTCTATGCCGAGGACGTATGGAGCCTCTGGACCAGTCACAATGGGGTGCTTTTGCCATTCCCTCCCAGTCAGGCTGATTTCAGCCTCCAGTACAGTCAACTGTTGGGATCCTCCTGTCACTCCAGAAATAGAATTGGGTTTCACCCCTTGACAGCTTGATGACATCAGGGTACGGTGTGCACCGGTATCTACTAGAGCCTTATACTTCTGTGGGACTGATGTGCCAGGCCATCTGATCCACACAGTCCAGTAAATCCAATTGTCCCCTACCTCCCTCTGGCTGGAGGCAGGGCCCATCTCATAGTCATCACAACGTTGGACACTTAAGTCTTGTTGAAAGGGATTATTCTTTGTTATCACAGGAGCTGGAGTAAAATCAGCTCTTCCACTCCATCTGGGAACCTGCTCAGCAAAGACTGAATCTGCAGTTCTCATGGGATGATCCGCCTTGACCCTTGTTCCCCTCTTCAATTCACCCACCCATACCTCCAAAGCTGAGGTAGGTTTTCCATCCCACTTCGTCATGTCTTCTCCGTGATCCCACAGGTAAAACCATAGGGTGGCCCATGGCATATACCTTTCTATATCTTCTCTCTCGAACAATAGGACACCTTTTATTAATAGCTGTGACTTGTGTTGATACATGTGAGGAGATAGATATATCAGATAGATTGTCCCTCAGTTGTTTGGGATCCTGGGACAGTTTTTCCACAGCTGAGATGATGGAAGGGATAAGAGTGTTTTCAAACTCTTGGAGTTTATGAATCATTTCATCCACTGTTAGTGGTACTATGTCATTCCAGGTTACTGTTGCCAATGAATGTGCGTATGATGACAGTGCATTCCGTGTAATTTTTTGCCTCATGGGTCATGTACATTCAACTTCATCTGGGTCTATGGGTATATCCCCGTTATTCGGCTTGATGTGATAGATCATCTCTACGATGGCTGATTCCCTCAGAGACTGGATGCCTTTGTCTAAAGTAGTCCACTTGGCCGAATGACTCATAACATCATCCTTGTATGGAAACCTTTCTTTGACAGCTGCCAAGAGCCGCCTTCAAAGACTGAGGAACATTTTCTCTCTTGCAATTGCTTTGTCAGTTCCCCCTTCTCCAGCAAATGATCCCAGCTTCTTGGCTTCTGTACCTTCTAGTTTGTGACCATCGGCCCTATTGTCCCAGCATAGGAGCAACCAGGTGATGATGTGCTCCCCTGGTTGACGGGTAAAATCTTTTCAGATATTCCGTAGCTTGGTTGGGGTCCAAGGTAGAGAAGTCACTTATTATTATTATTATTTCTCTGATTCATGTAATAATAACTCCTGGTCACATGCTGTCCCGGGTGTTGAGTGCATTTTTTCTTCATCTTGCTTCATCTTCCTTGCCCCTTTTTTGCGTTTCCCCTTGTGTACAGGGTCAACTGATACTGGTACAAGTTGGTCCTCTGGTTTAGCTGCAGTGATTATCACTGTGGTTTCAGTAGCGACTGTACTTGTCGCTGGGGGTGGTATAGCTGCTGTGCTTGGAGGCAGGGTAGCTGCGCTGTCTGTTGCATTCAAAGTTTGAGTAGCTGCTCTTCTTGGAGCTGGGGTAGCTGTGCTGTCTATTGCAGTCAATGTTTGAGTAGCTGTTGTACTTGTCACTGGGGTAGCTGCACTATCTGCTGCAGCCAAAGTTTGAGTAG
Organism: Neopsephotus bourkii; assembly: GCF_033783945.1. NCBI lineage: Eukaryota > Metazoa > Chordata > Aves > Psittaciformes > Psittacidae > Neopsephotus > Neopsephotus bourkii. The sequence goes on along the minus strand of NW_026902317.1, from coordinate 136,276 downwards.
TGACTGTACTTGACGCTCTGGGTGGTGTAGCTGCTGTGCTTGGAGCTGAAGTAGACATGCTGACTGTTGCTTTGCCCTCAGCTCCAGGGAAATCTTTTTCCTTTTGAAGGTGCTGGATAGTGTTGAACAAGGTCCTGTAAGCATAGGCCAAGCCCCAGCACATTGCCATGATTTGTCCATCTCTGGTATTCCCAGAATGACAAAACACCTCATTTAAGTTTTTTACTATTTTTTCCAGATTTTGTACCTCTTTGGTGGTGAAATTCCAAAGTACTGGAGGGTCCCACTGACCTAGATACTTGCCCATACTATCCCACACACACTGCCACTCATGGCTGTCCAGCCTCGGGGAAAATCTCTTGGTCCTCCTATATCATCGTTTAACCCCAGACAAGACCCAAACCTGACTCTGCTTAACTATTGAAATCAGACAAAATGGTCGTGGGCAAAACAGTCTGTATGCATGCCAACATGGTGATCCCCATCACAATCAGCAAACAGGTCTCAACAATATTAAAAGGCCATTCAAAAACTTCAAAACTCTCAAATGATGGTGTAAATGGTCTGGGGATGGGGACAGGGGCGGGGTCAGGACTGGGAGGATAAAAGAATGTCTCCTTCACAGGTTGACCACCCAAGAAGGAGAAAAAAGATGTGTAATTGCTAAGCACTTCTATTATATACCTCCCAAAGTGGTGACCACACCTGGAACATAAGCCAGATCAGTTTCATGATCAAAGATTCTATTGTATTACAAGACATTACCATAAAGTACAATGAGACAAGAACCTTAGCCCAAGCCCCACACTTGAAAAACATTAACACAGCAAATACCGGCTGCAAGTAAGGTGCAATATACTGAAACTGTGAGATCAAGAGAAACAACTTTGAGAGCCAATAAATCAGCATTGTGACGAGTAACTATTAATCTAAAACAATGACTGCTTATCACAAATACAATTAGACACACTCCAGTGAAATCTGTTGTTATCTCAAACCCTTGTGCCCCACGTAGGGTGCCAAAAGAATTGTCATGGTTTAAACCCAGTCAGCCACACAGTTTCTACTCCTTCCCCCCTCTTTCTTTCCTTCTCACTCCCAGCTCCCGGAGGGAGGGGGAGGAGAATTGAAAGATTGCAACTCCCATGGATTGAGATAAGAACGTTCCAGTAACTAAGGTATAACACAAATCATTCCTGCCACCACCAATAATAATAATGATAAGAGAAATAACAAGGGAAGATAATATGATGCCATCTGCCGAAACGAGCCCAACCAAGAAGAGAGCATGCCCTTCCGGGTAACTCTCAGTTACATCCCCGGGCATGACATACTGTGGTATGGAATACCCCTTTGGCTAGTTTGAGTCAGGTGTCCTGTGCCTGCTTCCTCACGGCCTCCCCTCCTCCCTGGCAGAGCATGAGACTCACAAAGTCCTTGGTCAGTCTAAACATCAGTGTTATCAGCTCTGTTCCCAGGCCGAAAGTCAAAAACACAACGCTGCACCAGCTACTAAGAAGGTGAAAAAATGACTGCTACTGCTAAACCCAGGACAGTAGAGTATATATGTTTATGTACATCATGACTGTTTGTTGGAAAGAGACAGGCAAATAGGTGTGCAGCTGTTCTATGATCTTCATAATTGTCTGCGCCTGGGTTCCTGGCCAACATTCACAGGGTGGACAACAGTGAGATCGTTAGAAACTGGGCCCTGCAAGTAAAGAATGACAGATCTGGCATAAAGCCAGTTGTTTTTCTAAAGGTATAAAACCAGGACCCTCTTGTGCCTGAATCCGAAGCCACATGGCTGGACACACTGTGTTGTAACTGTTCCAGATTTCAAGGATTCCGGGTTGAGAGAAATGCAATACAATAAAGAATCACAACTAGTTTATTAATACAGGGATAATATATAGAGAAAACAAAAGATACAGTAAAAGATATTTCTGATGTTTGGTAATTTTACCAACCCCAAAGACCATATAATGATGATCAGGAAACCAGCTCTGAGAAATATCATCACAATGCGAGGTGGCAGGCTCAACCATAGTGGGTGTCCCCGCAGAGGCAACATTGACCTGGGTGGTATGATGTTCTGCCTCCCCGCATCACGTGAAGCTCTGGCTTTTATACTAGCAAAAATGCACACTCATTCTGATGTAGGGGACCAGCTATATCTAGAAAGGTCTCCAAGGGTTGGGACTTTTCTGGGGATGAGCCAAAGCAGGACCTTCCAGGGAGGAGCCAAAGCGGGGCTTTTCAGGGAGGAGCCACTGTGGACAAACAGTACTTTTCTATTTTTGTATTTAGACCATTATCTATTGTCACTGACACAGGAACTTTCCCAGTTACCTAAGACTCCTGGCATTGGCTGCAACAGGGCTTCACAGGTTGAAGTGTGGGCCTGGATGATGATTTGGTGGTAACTGGTGATATATTTCTTCTTAATCTGTTCTCTCTATGCAGTGATGATTTGGTGCATTGCTAATTTTCCTCTGTACTTTAATTATATCTCTGATTTGCTTTTTTGTACTTATTTACTATAGAGAGAGATATATAGACCTGATTCACATTAGTGTGCTTGTTTGCTTTAGTGTGCTTGTTTCCTTTAGTGTTCTTTTTAATAAACTGCATGTTATACAGCTGGTGTGTGGTGGTTTTGTAGCATACCCTGCTGTGGAGACAGTGTTCTCACGGGAGAATGGATAATTGGTACATAAACTCTGAATAATCCTGAAAGATACAGCAAGGCCATGAGAGGCCCGAGGAAGCTTAAGCAAGCAAGATAAGAAGAAGCTGTAATTCACTGAGTTATGAGAACTGTGGGCTGTTGGCAAGCTTTTGAGGTCAAGTTCTCACACCTCTGCTTAACCAATTATATGCTAGTCGCTAAGGGTCTTCAAGACATGTATCCAATCATAATGTGCCTGTAAGAAATGGTATATAAGGAGTTAAAGCTTTGTAATAAATTGGCAATTGCTGATCACATTGATCGTCTCTGTGTTGTCCGTGACTCCTGCGTCGACACCCTGCCTGTCAGCAGAGCATGAGTCTCTGTTAAGGGTCACTGAGGCACCTGTCTGCCTGTCTGAGAGTTAGAAGTATGCTGCCTACTGTGGGCTAGGATCTGTGGTGTTGCCAAGAGGGTTCCCTGCTTTGTCAGGAGCACAGAGTACTACCCACTTACTTTTTCATGTGAGTACAAATAACACAAGCCGAAAAATAGGTAAGAACAAGGAAGAATACAGAGGTCTGGTGAGGCAGGTGAAAAACATTGGTGCCCAAGTCATCTTCTCATCTATCCTACTGCTTTGTGAAATAGGGACAGCCAGAAGTAGACGCAGATCAGTGACTGGCTTCATGGCTGGTGTCGTCAGGGTTTTGGCTTTTAGGACAATGGGTTATGCTTTAGTGATTATAGATTGTTAGGGAGGGATAGGAACCATCTGTCTAAAAAGGGCAAAAGAATTTCTGGCTGCAGGATGGTCAATTTGGTGAGACGGACTTTAAAGTGAGGCCTTGGGGGATGACGTCCAAAGTGGCAATGCTCATGCCATTGCTTCCTCTGGGGGAGTAGGTCATACCAACCTGTGCAGTGACAGAGGTTCCATGACTGCCTTTCAAAATGAGGATCGAAGGGCTAACCACATTGAGGCTGTTTATGGTTATGGTGAATCCTCTTCCACCCCTTCTAGGGAACCTGGTTGTGAAACTACCTCTCTCATGTACCTGTATATGGGAAATAAACAGGATGAACTGGAAATCTATGTGGGGTCACAGGGCCATGATCTTATTGCAGTTAGTGAGACATGGTGGGATAGCTCACATGGCTGGAATGTTGTCATGGACAGCTATGTACATTTTAGAAAGAACAGGTTAGGGAGGTGAGGTGGTGGAGTTGTTCTTTATGTGAGAGAACAACTGGAATGTATTGAGCTCTACCCAGGGACAGATGAATGAATTGAAAATCTATGGGTGAGCATTAAGGGATAATCTAATATGGGTGACACTATTGTGGGCATTTATTATAGGATCAGGAGGAGGAACTTGATGAGGCTTTCTACGTGCAGCTGGAAATAGCCTTGTGGTTGCAGGCCCTGGTTCTCCTGGGGGCTTCAACTACCCAGATATTTGTTGGAGTGACAACATGGACAAGCACACACAGTTCAGGGAGTTTTTACAGATAACTGAAGTTAAATTGCTGTTACAAGTGGTGGAGGAGCCAACCAGGAAAGGTGTGTTGATGGACCTTGTACTAACAAACCAGGAAAGACTGGTTGAAGGCATAAAGGTTGGGGGCAGCCTCGGCTGTAGCAACCATGGTGGAACTCAGGGTTCTGTGTGAGGGAAGCAAAAGAGTAACCAGGACTAGAACCCTAAACTTACAGAGAGAGAAACTCAACCTCTTCAAAGACCTACTTAGTGGAATCCCATGGGATAGGGCTCTAGAAGGGAAGGGAGTCCAAGAGAGCTGGTCAGTATTTCAGCACCACTTCCTCCAAGCCCAAACCAGTGTATTGCCATGATGAAGAAATCAGGCAAAGGGGGCAGAAGACCTGCATGGATGAGCAGGAAGCTCCTAGGAAATCTTAAAATCAAGAATGAAACTTATGGGATGTGGAAAAAGGTCCAGGCCAAGTGGGAGGAATATAGGAACATCATCAGTGTATGCAGGGATGCAACAAGGAAGGCCAAGTATTTGAGCCTGGCAAAGGACATCAAGGACAACAAGAAGGGCTTATATAAGTATATCAGCAGCAAAAAGATTAGGGAAACTGTGGGGACACTGCTGAATCAGATGGGTGTCCTGGTAACAGAAGACACAGAGAAGGTAGAATTATTGAACACCTTCTTTACATTAGTCTTTACCTCTAAGAATGGCCCTTGGGAGTCCCAGACCTCAGAGGTTAAAGGCCAGAGAAAGGAAAACTTCCCCCTGGTTGCAGAGGGTTGGGTTAGGGATAGGCTAGACAGACTTTACACCCATAAATCCATGGGCCCTGATGGGATGCACCCAAGGGTAAAACGGAGCTGCCACATGTTGTTGCTCTACCACTCTTCATCATCTCAGAAAAATCATGGAGAATAGGAGAGGTGCCTGATATTTGGAGGAAGGCCAGCATTACTCCCACCTTCAAAAAAAGCAAGAAGGAGGACTCGGGAAACTACTGGCCATCCAGCCTCATCTCCATCCCTGAAAAGTTGATTGTCCTGGGTTCAGCTACTGCAGTTATTTTTCTCCTTAGTAGCTGGTGCAGTGCTATGTTTTCAACTTTAGCCTGCGGATAACGCTGATAACACACCAATGTTCTGAGTTGTTGCTGAGTATTGCTTACTACATCAAGGACTTTTCAGTCTCATGCTCTGCTGGTAAGGAGGGACACAAGAAGCTGGGAGAAAGCAGAGACAGGGCACCTGACCCAAACTATCCAAAGGGGTATTCCATACTACAGCATGTCATGCCCAGTATATAAACTGGGGGGAGTTACCCAGAAGGCCCAGATCGCTGCTCGGGTTGTCCTGGGTATCGCTTGGCAGGTGGTGAGCAATTGTATTCTCTCCAGTTGTTATTTCCCTTATCATTGTTATCATTGGTGGTAGCAGTAGTAGTTTTGTATTATAACTTAGTTACTGGACTGTTCTTATCTCAACCCATGGGAATTACATTCTGTCAATTCTCCTTCCCATCCCTGCGGGAACAGGGGGAGGAAGAAAGGGATGAATGGGCGAGTGGCTACGTGATTCTGAGTTACTGGCTGGGTTTAAACCACAACAGATCTTTTTTGTGCCCAGTGTGGGTCTCGAAGGATTGAGATAAAGACATATCTGACTGGAGTGTGTCTAATTATATTTGTGATATGCACTCATTGTTTTGGATTAATAGTCACTTGTTACAATTTTGATTTATTTGCTCTCAGAGTTGTGGTGCTTGGTCTCAGAGTATCATCATGTCATACTTTACTTGCAGCCAGTTTTTGCTGTTCTAACTTTTATCATCTTTGGGGCCTGGGCTAAGGTTCTTGTTTTGCTGTACTTCATGGTAATGACTTGTAATACAATAGACTACTTGATCGTGAAATTGGGCTGGTATGTGTCCTTGGCGTGGTCATCACCTCTATAATATGGGAGGCATGTAATGGGAACATTTAACAATTAAACATTTTTCTTTCCCCCCCCTCTGGTGGTCAACCTAAGGAGGAGATATTCCCTCTCACCCTCCAGTCCTCCACCAGGCTATTTACAGTAGGAGTAGATTCTGGAAAAGTTAAAGATCTTGAATATCCTTTCAGTGCCCTTGAAAGCATTCTGCTCCTTTTCCTGGGAACCAGCTTGTTGCTGCATATACTCTCTACATTTTGCCTACAGCATGACCACCCTGAGAACACAGGATCACGTCCAGTCTTGGAAACTAAGCAAGGTCCGGCTTGAGTCTTGTCTAAGGTTAAATGACTATTTAAGTATACTACCAAGAGATCTTCTCCAAGGCTGGACAGCCATGAGTGGCAGGGTGTGTGGGATTGTATGGACAAGCACTTAAGCCAGTGGGCCCCTCCAGTGCTTTGGGACTTCAGCCCTGAAGAAGTGTGAAATCTAGAAAAACTAGTAAAACACTTAAACAAAGTGTTCAGTCATCCTGGCAATACCGGAGAGTGAAAAATCATGGCAAAGTACTGGGGCTTAGCCTACACCTACAGAGCATCTATGGAAAAAGATGTCTCTGGATCTGATGGCAAAGCAACTGACAGTGCAGCTACTCAACCCCAAGCACAGCAGCTACACCAATCCTGACAACAGACACTGCAGCCACTCCAAACACAGTAATACGCACTGCAGCCACTCCAACCCAAATGAAAAACACTGCAGCTAAAACAAAGGACCCATCTGTGCTAATATCATTTGCTCCATAAGCAAGAGGTAAAGCAAATGACAGCCACAAAGAGCAACCTGTGCAGTAAAGAGATGAAGGCCTAATGCGTGTACTAGAGAGGATGACATCTAAACAAGAGTTATTAATACATGAATCAGAGGAAGAAGTAACTTCTCAACTCTGGATTTCAACCGAGCTACAGAATATGTGAAAAGATTTTACCCGTCAACCAGGGGAGCACATCATCATGTGGTTGCTCCGATGCTGGGACAATGGGGCTGAAAGTCACAAACTAGAAGGTAGGGAAGTCAAGCAGCTTGGATCACTTGCTAGGGAAGGGGGAATTGACAAAGCAATTGAAAAAGAGAAATGGTCCCTCAGCCTTCAGAGGCGGCTCTTGGCAGCTGTGAAAGAAAGGTTTCCTTGTTAGCGTAAGGACTGACACATAACCACCGGAATGGTTATATGAGGTGCTTTATTGCAGCGCTGGGAAGCCAGGGGCACGCGCCCAAATCTGGCTTCGACCTCGTCACATCGCGTTCGCAATTTATACACTGAAGGTTACATAACTAATACATATTCAATACAGATTGCATCATTAACTAATACATATGCATTAAGGATTGCCACATCAGTCTATTATGACATCAGCCTCTTCTGCGCTTGCGCAGCCCCCCTCTGGTGGTCGCCCTGATGAAGTAAGGAGTCTTCCTCGGATGAAGCAAGAAGTCTTCCTTGGCTTGTTCTTTTCACCTTTTTGTCCTCTGGACATATCCCAACCATTATGTGGATGCCAGCATTGTTCTATTTTCCCTTGAATACCTCTGGTAATTTCTAGGTTTTGCTTGGATAGAATTTCACAATATACCTCTCTAAATTCACCCATACACCCTTCACCATATATGGTTATATAAGCTCTTGCTACCAAGACTACCACTGTATCACTGGTTACAGGTTAACCATGATACCGGACTGCAGATGGAACTGCAAAATTATAGCTCTTTCTAATCTACAAAATCACACTATTGATTTATAAACCTCTCAAACATAATCATTCCTACCATTTTATGTGATTATTTATCTTAAAAACTTCACTCTTTTCTAACATCCTTACAGGGACGATGTTATGAGTTGTTTGGCCAAGTGGGCTATGCTAGAGAAAGACATCCAGTCTCTGAGAGATTCAGCCATTGTAGAGATGACGTATTGCAGGCCAGATGCTGGGAAAGGAACCATAGATTCAGATGAAGTCGAAAGTACATGACCCATGTGGTGGAAATTTACAAGGAATGCACCATCATCATATGCCCATTCACTGGCATCAATGACCTCGATTGAGGCCATACCGTCAACAGTTGCTGAACTGAGTCATCAACTCCAAGAGTTCAAAGACAATCTCACCCTTTCCATCATTTTATCTGTGGAAAAACTCCTGTCCCAGGAGGTCAAGCAATTGAAAGATGATCTATCCAGCTCCCCACGTGTAGAGACTCGCATCTCAGTTATTAACAGAAGGCTCCCTATTGCCCAGGAGAGAAAATATAGGAGGTACATGCTACAGGTCCCCCTATGGTTTTATCTGTGGGATCATGGAGAAGACATGAGAAAGTGGAATGGAACAGGTGCATGAATTCAAGAGGAAAACGACAGTCAAGAATGATCATCCCCAGAAAGTTGATGCTCCAGTCTTTGGTGAGCACCTTTCCAGATGGAGTAGAAAAGTTAATTTTACTCCAAATCCTGTGATAAGGAATTCTCATCCCTTTCTAGAGGATGTAAGTGAAGAATTTTATGATCACTATTAAAGGGGCCCTGCCTCCAACCAGGTGGAGCAGAAGGACAATCGGGTTTACAGGACTGTGTGGATCAGGTGGCCTGCCACATCCATCCTACAGGAGTATAAAGCTATAGTAGATACAGGTGCACAGTGTCCCCTGATGCCATCAAGCTATCAAAGGGTGGAACCCATTCATGTTTCTGGAGTGACAGAAGAATCCCAAGATCTGACTGTACTGGAGGCTGAAATCAGCCTAACTGGGAAGGTGTGGCAAAAGGACAACATTGTGACTGGTCCAGAGGCTCCATGCATCCTTCACATAGAATATCTCAGGAGAGGGTATTTCAGGGACCCAAAAGGGTACCTATGGGCTTTTGGTATTGCTGCCATGGAGATGGAGGCAATAGTGCACAAACTGAGACTCCCTGATTCCCATCCATAAGCTGATCTATCCACTGGAGAGACAAGGAGCTATCAGTAGGACCTGCTCATCCTTTAATAGCCCCATGTGGCCAGTGCAAAAGTCTAACAGAGAGCAGAGAATAACAGTAGACTATCGTGACCTGAATGAAGTCATACCACCAATGAGTGCTGCCGTACCAGACATGCTAGAACTTTAATGAGAAGTGGAGTCAAAGGGAGCCAAGTGGGATGCCACAACTGATATTGCCAATGCATTTTTCTCAATTCCTGTGGCAGCAGAGTGCAGGCCACAGTTTGCTTTTACTTGGAGGGGTGTCCAGTACACTTGGAATTGACTGCCACCTGTGGTGGAAACACAGCCCTACCATCTGCCATGGACTGATACAGACTGTACTGGACAGGGGCAAGCAACCTGCAATGCAGGATAACATTATTGTGTGGGGCGATGCAGCAGAATCTTCCTGAAGGCTGGTTTTGCCATAAAACGGAGTAAGGTCAAGAACAGAAAGTTCCAGAGGAGACTCAAGGTCAACCCCTCAGCTTTTAGAAATGGGATGCAGAAGATCTGAAGGATCTGAAGACAGCTCTACACCAACTGAAAAAGAGATACTGGCAGCCTATGAAGGGATTCGAGCTGCTTCGGAAGTGATTGGCACTGAAGCACAGCTCCTCCTGGCACCCGGTTGCCTGTGTAGGCCTGGATGTTCTAAGGCAGGGCCTCCTCTACACATCATGCAACTGATGCTACATGGAGTAGCATCCAGGAGTTCTAGAAGTCATCTTGGACTGGCCAGAGGGCAAAGATTTTGGAATGTCACCAGAGGAGGAGGTGATGTGTGCTGAAGAGGCCCCACCATATAATAAACTATCAGAAAGTGAAAAGCAATATGCTTTGTTTACTGTTAGGTCTTGCTGTATTGTGGGAAAGTATCAGGGATGGAAGGCAGCTGTATGGAGTCCTCAATGACAAGCTGCAGAAACTGCTGAAGGAGAGGGTGAATCGAGTCAGTTTGCTGAGGTGAAAGCCATCCAGCTGGCCCTGGACATTGCTGAGCGAGAAAAATGGCCAGTACTTTATCTCTATACTGACTCATGGATGGTGGCAAATGCCCTGTGGGGGTGGTTGCAGCAATGGAAGCAAAGCAACTGGCAAGGCAGAAGTAAACCCATCTGGGCTGCTGCCCTGTGCCAATATATTGCTGCCCAGGTGCAGAACCTTATGTTGAAGGTATGCCATGTAGATGCTCATGTACCCAAGAGTCGGCCCACTGAGGAATATCAGAACAACTGAGGTGGATAAAGCTGCTAAGATTGAAGTGGCTCATATGGATTTATATCGTCAACATAAGGGTGAATTATTTTTAGCCCAGTGGGTACTTTTTAGATGTCACTGCTGAAAGAAAACTGGCTAAATGTAATACGTGATTTTCAAAGGTCTCTTCCAACCCTAATAATCCTGTGATTCTGTGATTTTGTCTTGCCTTCATCCAGTAGTTGGGTGACCTTATTGTAGAATAATATCAGATTAAACAGGATTTTCCCTTTTTGAACCCATGTTGAATATGTCTGATGATTGCATTGTCCTCTCTGTTTTTCACTATCAGCTAGTATGATCTTCTTAATTTTTCCAAGTACTGAGGTTAGTCTAACAGGTCTGTAGTTTCCTGGGTCTTCCCTCACACCCTCTTGTAAATTGGAATAACACTAGTGAGCTTCTAATTCCTGGTATCTCCACAGACTCCCAAGGTCTTTGGTAGGTGTCCTGCTGATTTAGTGGGTCTTGCTGGAACATCCACTAGCTCCTTCAGTACTCAGGGATGAATCCCATTTGGCCCCATGGACTTAATGAACATTCAGCTGATACAGCTGGTTCCTTGCAGTTGTGTTCACAAATGATAAATCACTGTTTCCACAGTTGTGGTCCTCCAACTCAAGAGTACCAGGCAGCCCAAGTTCTATCAGTATTATTAAAGACTTATTTTTAAATTTATTCACTCTCAAATTGTAAAATAATGTGGGGAGTAAAGGTGATAAGATTTGCATGAAAAAGAGTTTGGGAATGAGCTCTGAGGCCTTGGTGCTTGACAAGCTCTGGGACAATGAGTTGGAATGCTGAAGAACAGGGAAGGTAAACCAGCAAGCCTTGGGAGGATGTGCCATGATGTAGTTGTGGCGGGAATCTCAGTTGGAGGCCAGAGGCTGTGGGGATTGTGAGAGGATCTGCAACACTGTGATTGGAATATTTACCTGGAGAGTTTCACAGTGGCCAGTGAGATTTAATGTTGTATATATGTGCAGGTTGGGGAAGTACCGAGCAAGGGGATAAAAAGGGCTTGGTGGTAATAAACAAAGAACTGAGTCTCTGCATCAACTTGAGTCCATGTCGTGAAATGCCACAAATGGCGCCCGCCACGTGGAGCATGAAAAGCGATTAATTGTTGATCTGGTGGCGTGTCTCAGGCGAACTGATTGCTGAATGTAAGCAAATGGAGGCTGAAAGGAAGCAAATTCAAACTGTACAGATTGCCTCTTGCAGGATGGGGGTAAGTGTCTGAGAATTATGGGGTCTTTAACAAAGGAGCAGGGAAATGTTCTAGAAGTTTTTGCTATGATTCTTAAGCAGTATGGGAAAAAAGTTGACAAGGAAGAATTGAAAAGTATCCTTCTCTCAGCATCAAAAGTCTATCCATCTATTGATTCCACTAATTTTTATAATCCTGAGATTTGGGACAAAACTGGTGTTAATTTGCAGGACTGTGCTACAAAAAATGATGAAGTTGCCGCCACTTTATTGAGCTCATGGTGAACTATTTCTGAAACTTTGAAATTTCAAGCCAGCTCACAAGCACAGGGGACAGAAGCAGCACCTTCGACTCTCTTACCACCACCCTCTTTGCCTGACTCTGCTGTGAAATCAAAAAATCAGTCTGCTGTTGTTGCTCCTGTGATTCTGCCGCCTGATAATTCTGATGCTTACCTGGATATTCACAGAATCATAGAATCATAGAATAGTCAGGGTTGGAAAGGACCTTATCATCTAGTTCCAAGCCCCCTACCATGGGCAGGGACACCTCATACTAAACCATATCACCCAAGGCTTTGTCCAACCTGGTCTTGAACACTGCCAGGGATGGAGCATTCACAACCTCCCTGAGCAACCTGTTCCAGTGCCTCACCACCCTCACAGAGAAGAAATTCTTCCTTATATCTAACCTAAACTTCCCCAGTTTAAGTTTTAACCCATTACCCCTTGTCCTATCACTACAGTCCCTAATGAATAGCCCCTCCCCAGAACCCCTATAGGCCCCCTTCAGATACTGGAAGGCTGCTATTAGGTCTCCACGCAGCATTCTCTTCTCCAGGCTGAACAGCCCCAACTTTCTCAGCCTATCTTCATATGGGAGGTGCTTCAGTCCTCTGATCATCCTCATGGCCCTCCTCTGGACTTGTTCCAACAGTTCCATGTCCTTTTTATGTTGAGGACACCAGAACTACACACAATACTCAAGGTGCGGTCTCACGAGAGCAGAGTAAATGGCAGGATCACCTCCTTCGAGCTGCTGGTCACGCTCCTTTTGATACAGCCCAGGATACAGTTGGCTTTCTGGGCTGCAAGCACACAGTGCTGGTTCATGTTCACTTTCTCATCGACCAGCACCCCCAAGTCCTTCTCTGCAGGGCTGCTCTGAATCTCTTCTCTGCCCAACCTGTACCTGTGCCTGGGATTGCTCCGACCCAGGTGTAGCAGCTTGCACTTGGCTTTGTTGAACTTCATGAGGTTTGCATTGGCCCACCTCACAAGCGTGTCAAGGTCCCTCTGGATGGCATTGCTTCCCTCCAGCGTATTAACTGAACCATACAGTTTGGTGTCATTGGCAAACTTGCTGAGGGCACACTCAATCCCAGTCCATGTCAGCGACTAAAATGTTAAACAAGACCAGTCCCATCATAGATCCGTGGGGGACACCACTCGTTACTAGTCTCCAGCTGGACATTGAGCCACTGACCACTCTTTGTGTGCGGCCATCCAGCTGGTTCTTTATCTACCGAGTGGTCCACCTATCAAACTGATGTCTCTCCATCATGAGGCTCACAAAGTCCTTGGCCAAACCAAAACATCAGTGTTATCATCTCTGTTCCCAGGCCAAAAGTCAAAACACAGCACTGCACCAGCTACCAAGAAGGAGACAAATGACTGCTACTGCTAAACCTAGGACACTTCATCATCCATTTTTCCCTTCTTGAAAATGGGGGTTATATTTCCCTTTTTCCAGTCATCAGGAACTTCACCTGACTGCCATGATTTCTCAAATATGATGGCCAGCGGCATAGCAACTTCATTCTCCAGCTCCTTCAGGACCCGCGGATGGATTTCATGAGGACCCATGGACTTGTGCACGTTCAGATTTTTAAGATGGTCTTGAACCAATTCTTCTCCTACAGTGGGCCCAAGGTCTTCATTCTCATAGTCCCTGCATCTGCCTTCCAAGACTTGGGTGTTGTGGTCAGAGCCTTTTCCAGTGAAGACCAAGGCAAAGAAGTCATTCAGAACCTCAGCCTTCTCCAAATCCTGGGTAGCTAGTTCTCCCGAGAGCTTCCTGAGGGGGCCTATGTTCTCCCTAGTCTGTTTTTTATTTGCTATGTTCCTGTAGAATCCCTTCCTGTTATCCTTAATATCCCTAGCCAAGTTTAATTCTAACTGGGCCTTAGCTTTCCTAACCTGGTCCCTAGCTTCCCAGACATCATCCCTGTACTCTTCCCAGGCCGCCTGTCCTTGCTTCCACTTTCTATAAAACTCTTTTTTCATTTGAATTTTCCTCAGGAGCTCCTTATCCATCCAAGGAGGTCTTCTCGCCCTTCTGCTGCACTTCCTTCTAGTTGGGATGCAACACTCCTGAGCTTGTAGCAGGTGATCCTTGAAGACCAACCAAGAGTCTTGCGCCCCCATGCCCTCTAGGGCTATATCCCATGGAACCTTATGAAGCAGGTTCCTGAAGGGGCCAAAGTCTGCTCGCTTGAAGTCCAGGGCAGTGAGCTTGCTGCATGCTCTTCTCACTGTCCTGAGGATCTCAAATTTGACCATCTTGTGATTGCTGCATCCAAGGCTGCCCTGGAGCATCACATTTCCAAGGTTCCCTTCCCTGTTGGTAAGTACGAGGTCAAGCATGGCACCTCTCCTTGTTGTCTCCTCTATTGCAGAAGGAAGTTGTCTTCCACATAATCAAGGAACCTCCTGGATTGCTTCTGCCGGGAAGTCCTGTCATTCCAACAGACAGGGTGGTTGAAGTCCCCTATGAGAACAAGGACCTGCGAACGTGAGTCTTTTCCTGTTTGTCTATAGAGTGCTTCATCCACAGGTTCTCCTTGATCAGGCGGTCTGTAACAGATCCCCACAGTGATGTCTCCCATAGCTGTTTTGCCTTTAATCCTGACCCACAAACTGTTGACTGCTCACCTGTCTCCAGAAAGAGTTCCATACTCTCCAGCATATCCCTAACATAAAGGGCAACTCCCCCTCCCTGCCTGCCAGGTCTGTCTTTTCTAAAAAGCCTGTAACCTTCCATTCCAACACTCCAGTCATTGGAGCCATCCCACCATGTTTCTGCGATGCCTATTATATCATACCCCCGTAGACGTGTGCACATGTCTAATTCCTCTTGTTTGTTCCCCATGCTACAGGTGTTTGTATAGAGGCATCCGAACTGAGCTCCAAATGAAGCCGGCTCATTGTCTGGAATATCTCTGCATTGCTCCGAGCATTTATTATAGGTCCTGGCAACTGCCTGGGTGTTTTGGGATGGAATGATGCCCCCCTCCCCCGGCACATCTAGTTTAAAGCCTCCTTGACCAGTCTGGCAAGCCTCCTACCAAAACTGCTCTTCCCCTTCTTTAAACCAGCTCCACCAGCCCCCGCTAGACCTGGCCTACAAACTTGGGTCCCATGTTCAAGACACCCAAACCCCTTACTGTGACACCACCTGGCTAATCCTCCTAGCTTTTTTAGGTCCTCCCCTGTATCCTGGAGAATTGACAAAAAGACCATCTGAGCTCCAGAGCCCCTAATCACCTCTCTGAGGGTCTGTAGTCCTTATTTATGTTCCCCAGGCTACTACTATCTATATCCCTAGCACCCACATGTATCACTAGAAGTGGGTAATAGTCCTTTTGACCTGGGGCCTATGGATCCAAAAAAGGAGCCAGATTTATATCCCCCAGATCCTTATGACAAATGGGCAGCTGTAAAGGGAGAAGTGAGACTGAAGGGGGATGCAGATGGATTGTGTGCTTTCCCTGTGGTGTATCTGCTGCATCAAAATATGCAGTGGGGAGGTCTCTCCTACGCTCTTATCAAAGATGTCAGGTGAACGTTGACGGACCATGGACACCAGGCCCCATATACAACTCATTTGATACACTTGATCTGCGGAAAAGACTCCGAAGCAAAGTTTCAGAGTAGGTATGTCTATTCAGCGCTGGGCAGCATGGGGGATTGCTTCACCACAGGCATGCTGAACCCTTCTGGGCTTACATTGCTCACTTATATTTTGCAAGCTAATTACATATTCATAAGATTGCTTCACGCCTAATACATATGTAAAACCTATTCCTGTTTGCTATTATAATTAGTCCTCTGGCATTAGTCCTATCATTGTGCCTGCGCAGTGCCTCTTGGTGGTGGTTGCCGAGGGTTGTGGGGATGAAGGCCGAAGGTTTCTCATCGTCACCGCTAGTTGACATCACAATGTTGCTCAGGCTTAGTGGAGTTTGATATTTGCCCAAACCGCAACTCTGGTACATAAACAGGAACTTATCACCCTTGCAAGATTTATTGCTACCTTGTCCTTTTGTCCACTTCCTTAACTTCATTAGTATTGCTATACATCTGTATCCCTACATTGTCCTTATGTCCACTTCCTTATCTTTGTTAGTATTGCTACAGTACACTAATACTGCTCTATCAATTCCCCCCTTTTCTGTAGAGTTAGTAAATTCTTATACCAAATTATTCCTTCCTGTGGAGACAGTGTTCTCACGGGAGAACGCATAATTGGTACATAAACTGATTAATCCTGACAGATACAGCAAGCCGTGAGAGGCCCAAGGAAGCTTAAACAAGCAAGATAAGAAGAAGCTGTAATTCACTGAGTTAATGAGAACTGTGGACTGTTGGCAAGCTTTCGAGGTCAAGTTCTCACACCTGTGCTTAACCAATTATGTGTTAGTCGCTAAGGGTCTTCAAGACATGTATCCAATCATAATATGCCAAATCACTGTAAGTGCCTGTAAGAAATGGTATATAAGGAGTTAAAGCTTTGTAATAAATTGGCAATTGCTGATCACATTGATCGTTCCTGCGTTGTCCGTGACTCCTGCGTCAACAAATGGCGCCCGAACAGGGACCCTCAGATCGGTAACTTGCGTCATACAAGTTTGAAGGTCCTATCAAAGAAGAGGGGGTGGAGAGCCAGCAGAAATTCAGCGCTGCCCTGGCGCTGTGAAGTCAGACGTCTGCAAACTGTGGGATCTCGCCTTGATCAGGTGAGCGGACGGGGAGGAGAAGGGCACTTGCTATCCAAATATGAACAGGCAGTGATAGAGCTCCTCCAACATATTCTCTCTAAGAGAGGACTGCAACATGATAGTGCTGCCTCACAGAGGCTGTTAAAGTGGGCCCCACAGCGCAAGCTACCTTTGAGGTTTCTGAGTGGGAATGTATAGGCCTGGCATTGTGGGATGAGATTAGTAAAGGGAGAAAGGAAGCCCTGAAGTATTCGTTATGGAGATTGATAATTGAGACTTTAAAGGAAATGAAATCAGAACAGGCAGCAGTGGCATCTGTTTTCCTGGCCGCTGCTCCTTCACAAAGTCAGTCAGAGGTAGAGAAGAGTGCTATGTCTATGGTATTTGCCCCCCCACCGCTGTGCCTGGCACGGCATCACAGAAGCCGTGAAATGGCACTTGCCCCCGAAAGTACAGGCAGAGAGTGGAAATGCGGTCACCTCCGACCCAGAGCAAGGAGACCCCGAATCGGAATTGTAACCTGACCCAGAGTCTCCGGCAGAACCGGACTTGTACCCTTCCCTTCCTGATCCCAACTCAGACTCAGATGTCTCAGACAGTTCGACTTGTCGGCAGATCTGAACCAGCCTCAGTGATGGTCAGCTGCGACAGCTGATGAAGAAATTAAAGTATTGGAGACAAAAGAAACCTCCGAACCCTCTGCCCCACCCTCCTACAATCCAGTAGTAAAGAAAGGGGAGTGGGAGGGGGGTGTTGGGCACAGGGTAGGGGATTATGGTGATAACCCTGCTAAAGGTTGGTGTGGGATGATCAAAGATGCAGTTGTTATGGGGGAATTTTCGACTATGGGTCCCTCGGCATTCCGGGTGTTTAACATTCCACCGGGGGGAAAGGAGGGGGAGGCATTGGATTTAAAGGTAGTAAAGGAGGTGGGTCAACCAGTAACATCCTACGGGTTAAAATCATCATATACTCAGTCAATTACTGCACATATTTTTTCTGCATATATCTTAGCACCATATGATATCTGTATGATAGCTTAATCTTTGCTTACTCCCCACCTTCAGATATGGTTTAAAGGGGGCACAGCAGAGGAAAAGGCTGGATACATGGCTACTGCCTTTTCTGCTGCTGTTAAACCCCTTCAACAATAAGGTTAGGGCGATCATGGGAGTACTAAAGGTATGAGATGTTATAATTGTGGACGGACGGGACATTTTAAAAAGAAACAGTGTACTGTAAAGAAAATTAGTTCAGCAGCCTGCCCCCCCCCCCCCAGTGGGGTTACTGGTTTTACAGATAAATGTATTAGATGTGACAAATTTGGACACAAGACAATTGAATGTCATTGCTTTCCAACCTAGCTTGCCTAGCCCTTTAATGATACCTCAGGGTTGGGATTTAATAGTAATTGATTTAAAAGACTGTTTTTTCAAAATTCCTCTATACCCAAGCAATTGTGAAAAATTTGCTTTCTCTGTCCCAGCAATTAACAAAGGAGAGCCTGCTAAGAGATATGAATGGGTTGGTTTACTTCAAGGTATAAAAAATTCTCCTGTTTGTCAACTGTATGTTGTCTGGGCATTGCAACCGATCTGACAAAAACTGCAAAAATGTGTAATCTATCACTATATGGATGATATCCTAATTGCAGGCAAAGATTTAAACAAGGACCATCTGCTCTACCTGCTATAATCAGAATTAGCGAAAGCAGGACTGGTAATTGCACCAGGCAGGGTGCAGTGTGAAGCCCTTGGAAATATCTGGGGTGGATCATTTCCAGAACTGAAATTAGGCCTCAAAAAGTTAAAATTACCACACAGATAAAAACCTTGTCTGACATGCAGAAATTGATGGGTGATATTCAATAGATCTGCCCTTTGTGTGGAATCACAAATGATAATGAGTGTTCTCATGCCCCTTCTAAAGGGTGAGTCAAAGGCAAAAAAAAAAAAAAAATTCTATTAAAAGCTCATTATGAGGGCTTAGACCACACCATGGCAAAAATCACTACCTCTTATGCTTCACAATGGAATCCAGATTTACAGGTTATTCTGTTTATCGTCAACAGTGCGTATTATCCATTTAGTCTACTAGCACAGTGGGATCTTCAAAAGACTGATTCTTTATGCATTTTAGAATGGATTTTCCTACATAAACTGTAACTACTGTAACTACCCGGTTAGAAGTATTTGCTCTTTTGATTGTGCGAGGTCATTCACGTTGTCAGGAAATTATGGGCTGTGATCCATCACAAATTTGTTTGCCACTTACCAGGGTATGGTCAGACTGGGCACAACAATCTAGCTCTGCTTTTCAGTTTGCTCTGATAGGTTTTGTTGGTCCTCTTAATATACATTTTCCACCTCATAAGATGTTTACAATGCTAAAGAATAATCAGTTTGAAGATGTTACCTTTTATCCTAGTAAACCTGTTGTAGGATTAACTGTCTTTACAGATGCAAGCAAAATCGGTCACACAGCCGGATATGTTTGACAAACAGACAATGGTTGGAAAGAGCAGAAGATATTTGGTCATTTTTCCAATTTGCTACAAACACTAGAGCTAAGGGCTGTTATTGCAGTATTTCAACGATTGCCTGACACTCCTCTTAATATTGTCTGTGATTCTTTATATGTTGTAAGCATTGTTCAACGTATAGAAAGGGCAATTTGACAAGAAGTCACACAGGTTGTGGATCTTGTTAAAATTGTTATTACATCTTGTGAATACTTGTAAATGTACATATTTTATTATGCATATTCGCAGTCATTCAGGCCTTCCAGGAAGCCTTAGTGAAGGCAATAGCAAAGTGGATAAATTAGTTGCCCCAGCATGGGCAGGACCCTCTGTAGATATCTTTCAACAAGCTCGAGCATCCCATGCCTTCTTCCATCAATCAGCAAAGATGTTAGTTCGACAGTTTGGACTGTCCCTAACAGATGCCCGAGGCATTGTGCAATCTTGTCCCGATTGTCAAGGCCAAGCAGTAGGTATAGGCCTTGGAGTCAACCCCCGAGGCCTCCAGCCTCTTCTTCAGCTTTGGCAAATGGATGTGATTCATGTACCCTTTTTCAGGAAATTGAAATATGTCCATGTTACTATTGACACTTTTTCTCACTTTGTCTGGGCCACTCCCCTGGCTGGTGAGACTGCGCGCCATGTAATCATACATCTACGTAGTTGTTTTGCAGCTATGGGAGTACCTTTACAGCTAAAAACAGACAATGCATCTAGCTACGCTTTCTAGATTTTTGAATACTTGGGGTATTTCTCATATCACTGGTATTCCTCATTCTCCTACAGGACAAGCTATTATCGAAAGAACGCATCAAACTTTGAAACAGTTGTTGGAAAAACAAAAAACGTGGGAAGAAGGACTTACACCAATAGCAAGGATACAGAAAGCGGTATATGTTATGAATTTTTTGCGACTGACAGGAGATTTTAATGACCCCCCCGCTATAATACAGGGTCAGGCATTAGGTTCAGGTTATATGACTAAAACTCTGGGTATTCTGGTCCAGTAAAAGGATTTGGAAACTGACATTTGGAAAGGTCCTGCGGAAGTAAAACTAACTGGTCAAGGTAATATGTGTGTAATTACAGATTCTGGTCTGCGGTGGGTGCCAGCTCGATGGGTGAAACACTGGAAAGAGTCAGCACTGCCCCAGGACACCCCCCTTGTCAGTGATTGAATGAATTGAAATTTCAGCTTAGGATATCAGTTTTATGGATGTTTTCAGTCCTTCTTAAAGTGAAGGGAGCAACCTTTTTTATGTTAAAGTTAAAAAAAACAAACAAACAAAAACCAACAACACCAAAGCAACCACCATCACCACCCCCCACCCCCCTCCCAACCTTCGCCTGTTTTTGCTGCGGCTGTGAAGACTGAGGACAGAGACGAAGATGATCCTTTTGACTCAGGCCCTATTGACCCCGAGAAGGAGCCTGTGCACCTCCATCAGACTGCTGTTGCTGCTCCTGAGGTTCTGATGCCTGATAATTCTGATGCTGACCTGGATGTTCCTTTTGACCTGGAGCCTATTCATCTGGAAAAGGAGCCTGATTCATATCCCCCACATCCTCATGTTAAATGCACAGCTGTAAAGGGAGAAGTGAGACCAGTGGGGGATGTAGACTGAAGCAGGCAGGCAGCTGTAGCTTCTGCCGAGCAGGCAGGCATTTATAGCTGCTGCCGAGCAGGCTGGCGTTTGTACCTGTGCAAAGCAGGGTGAGTGACTTTGGGAAAGAAAAAAGAAAGTTATTTGATAAAAGTTCGGTACCCATGTTCAAAAGAATCTGCCCTCCAATTCGGCTACAGGTGTTCCACCAGTGGAAGGACCAGGATGGACACCAGAGCCGAGGAGTGAAAAAACAAAACGAAACAAAACCAAGCTTAATATGTTTAGAATAACCTGGAGATGAATCCAAGACTTGGAGGAACAGATAGATTGGTTGAAACAAGAACTGCTAACTGAAAAGGCAAGAGGGGTAGTGCAACCACAAGCTTTATGAGCTGTCACCTAAGCAGCATCAGGGTGGCAGGAAAAAAAAAAAAGAAAAAAAAAAGGGCAAACTCCTCTTTTAACCTGTCTAGTTCTCAAGAACTGATAACCTGGAGGAGGAGGTGTATTTGTGTCCTCCTGCCTACAGGTCCATGGCGCCTGCCTGCAAAGTTTGTCAAGCCTTACCATGATCGGAACAGACAAATGGAGGAACCTGATGCCTCAGCTACAGGAGCTGACCGTGAATACCCCAAGCAGAATGAGATAGAGGAAGAGAAAAAACAATGATTGATAAACATCATTTGGGGGCAACTGAAAAGTAACAGCTTAAATATGTTTGTAAATTAGCTATTGTTATAGGCTTTGATTTTGTGTATGAAACCACCTGTATTTACTAGCCAGTTGCTAATAAGAAACTACACCTTGTATTATGTGGATTTGTCACTTGTAAAAGAGATGTTAGAGTATGCAAATTTGTAGTAGCTGCTAGAAAATGCTAAGGCAAAAGATAGAAATATTCTAATACAATGGTAGTGTTATAAAGCAGGTAATGGAGCAAATTAAGAGGGTGAGAGAATTCCACTGGTAAGAAATTTCTTTGGCTAGTCCCTTGCTGGAATCAGCATCTTCAGCATGCTGCTGCGCCCTGTAATAGTTACTCTGCTAATGTAAATCTGTGTGTGTGCCTTGCCATAATAACAACTTGTTATTGGATGAAGCAGGTGAAACTCTGCATTGACAACAAGGTGCAAGGACTGAGGCTGACCAAATGCCTGCTACCACAATCAAGGGCAAGACTGGGTTGACCTCTGTGTTTGCCACCAAGAAGAACCTTTAGCTCCACTGCTGGCTGCAACCCAGCAGGCGTGGAGCGGTGGGGACACATACCATGCCAGACCTTGATGTGAAGGATGGCCTCCCCTGTTATCAGAGAGCCATGCAGGAGAAAAAAAGGGGACAGGCCCAGAAGCCTGTAATTGGCATATGTTGGAGATAGATCTAGCCCAAATCCCCTGCTCAAGTAGGGTCATCCAAAACATATATAAAACAAAAAGGGGGAGATGTGGAGACAGTGTTCTCACAGGAGAACACATAATTGGTACATAAACTGAATAATCCTGAAAGATACAGCAAGGCTGTGAGAGGCCCAAGGAAGCTTAAGCAAGCAAGATAAGAAGAAGCTGTAATTCATTGAGTTAATGAGAACTGTGGACTGTTGGCAAGCTTTCGAGGTCAAGTTCTCACACCTGTGCTTAACCAATTATGTGTTAGTTGCTAAGGGTCTTCAAGACATGTATCCAATCATAATATACCAAATCACTTTAAGTGCCTGTAAGAAATGGTATATAAGGAGTTAAAGCTTTGTAATAAATTGGCATTCGCTGATCACATTGATCGTTCCTGCGTTGTCCGTGACTCCTGCGTCGACAGAGCAGCCCTGCGGAGAAGGGCTTGGGGGTGTTGGTTGATGAGAAAATGAACATGAGGCAGAAGTGTGCACTTGCAGCCCAGAAAGCCAGCTGTATCCTGGTCTGCATCAAAAGGAGTATGACCGGCAGGTTGAAGAAGGTGATCCTCCCATATGAAGATAGGCTGAGAAAGTTGGGGCTGTTCAGCCTGGAGAAGGCTGTATGGAGACCTCATAGCAGCCTTCCAGTATCTGAAGGGGAGCTATAGGGATGCTGTGGATGGAATATTCATTAGGGACTGTAGTGATACGACAAGGGGTACTGGGTTTAAACTTAAACAGGGGAAGTTTAGATTATTTATAAAGAAAAAATTCTTTACTGTAAGGGTGTTGAGGCACTGGTACAGGTAGCCCAGGGAGGTTGTGAATGCTCCATCTGTGGCAGTGTTCAGGGCCAGGTTGGACAGAGCCTTGGGTGAGATGGTTTAGTGTGAGGTGTCCCTGCCCATGGCAGGGGGGTTGGAACTAGGTGATCTTAAGGTCCATTCCAACCCTAACTATTCTATGATTCTACAAGGGTGCTGTAGAGACTCTTCACCAGTTGTTGTAGTGATAGGACAAGGGATAACGGGCTAAAACTAAAATGGGAAGTTCAGGTTAGATATAAGGAAGACGTTCTTTACTGTGAGGGTGGTGAGACACTGGAACAGGTTGCCCAATGAAGTGGTAAATCCTCCATCCTTGTCAGTGTTCAAGGCCAGGTTGGACAGAGTCTTGGGTGACACGGTCTGGTGTGACCGATGCTGGGACTGTGGGGCATATAAGAATTATGGGGTAGGGAAGTCAAGCAGCTCGGATCACTTCCTAGGCAAGGGGAAATTGACAAAGTGACTGCAAAAGAGAAATGAGTCCTCAGACTCTGGAGGCGGCTCTTGGCAGCTGTGAAGAAAAGTTATCCCTACAAGGACGATGTTATATGTTGCACAGGCAAGTGGACCACAATGGAGAAAAGCCTTCAGTACCTGAGGGAATTATCAATTCTAGACATAATTTATCATAAATTGGATGCTGGGAATAAACCCGTAAATCCAGATAAAGTCAAAAGTACAAGACCCATGTGGCAGAAATTTACACGGACTGCACCATCATCATATGCCCACTCATTGGCATTAATGAGCTGGAGGGATACAGCAGAACCAATAGCAGATGAAGTGAGTCATCAGCTCCAGGAGTTTGAAGATAATTTTGCCCCTTCCATCAGTTCAGCTGTGGAAAAACTCATTTCCCAGAATTGCTTGAAATTGAGAGATGATCTGTCTCCCCATATGTACAGACCCCCATCTCAGCTATTAACAGAAGGCACCCTATTGCTGGAGAGGGAAGATATTGGAGGTACACGCCACAGGCCACCCTATGGTTTTACCTGCTGAATCATGGAGAAGACATGAGGAAGTGGGATGGAAAACCCACCTCACTTGTGGAGAAATGAGTGTGTGAATTGAAAAGGAAAGCAATGGTCAATGGCGATCCTCCAAAGAAAGTCGCTGCTCCAGTCTCTGGTAAGCAGTTTCCAGGATGGACTGGAAGAGCTGAATCCCTGTGTAGAAGTAAGTAAAGAATTTTATGACTGCTATCAGAGGGGCCCTGCATCCAGCCAGGTGGAGGAGAGGGAAAAACAGGTTTACTGGACTCTGGATCAGATCGCAGGGCACCCCAGTCCCACAGGATTATGGTGTATAGTGTACCCTGATGCCATCAAGCTATAAAAGGGTAGAACGCATTTGTATTTCTGGAGGGACAGGGGGATCCCAACAGCTGACTGTACTGGAGAATGAAATCAGCCTAACTGGGAAGGAGTGGCAAAAGCACCCCATTGTGAGTGGTCCAGAGGCCCCATGAATCTCAGGAAAATGTTACTTCAAAGACCCAAAAGGGTACCAACAGACTTCTGGTACAGCTGTCTTGGAGATGGAGGAAATAAGCAACTGTCTACCTTGCCTGATCTCTCAGAGGATCCTTCTGTTGTGGGGCTTCTGAAGGTAAAAGAACAACATGTACCACCCATGACCACAACAGTGCACCAGAGGAAATATCGCACCAACTGAGGTGCCCTGATTGCCATCCATAAGCTGATCTGTTGATTAGAGAGCCAAGGAGTGATCAGCAGGACCCATTCATGCTTTAATAGCCCCATATGGCCATTGTGAAAGTCTAATGGAGAGGGGAGACTAACAGTAGATTATCATGGCCTGAAAGAGATCACACTGCCAGTAAGTGCTGCCCTTCCAGACATGCTCAAGCTTCAATATGAACTGGAGTCAAAGGCAGCCAAGTGGGATGCCACAATTGCTATTGCCAATGCATTTTTCTCAATTCCTTTGGCAGCAGAGTGCAGGCCACAGTTTGCTTTCACTTGGAGAGTTATCCAATGCATGGAACAGCAGCAATACATTGATGATATCATTGTGGGCAATACAAGAGGAAAAAGCTTTTGAGAAAGAGAAGAAAACAATCCAAACCCTTCTGAAGGCTGGTTTTGCCATAAAACAGGCTAAGGTCAAGGGAACTGAACAGGAGATTCAGTTTTTGGGAATAAAAAGGCAAGATGGATATTGCCAGATCCCCACAGATGTGAACAACAAGATCACAGCAATGTCTCCAACCAACTAATAAGAAAGAAACACAAGCTTTCTTAGGTGTTTTTGGCTTCTGGAGAATGTACATCCCAAATTGCAGTATGATTGTAAGCCCTCTCTATCATGTGACCTGGAAGAAGAATGATTTCAAATGGGGCCCTAAGCAACAAGAAAACTGTGAATAAATTAAACAAGAGATAGCTCATGCAGTAGCCCTTGAACAGGTCCAGAAGGGGCAAGATGTGAAAAATGTGCTCTGCAACGCAGCCAGGAAGAATGGTCCTACCTAGAGCCTATGGTAGAATGCACCAGGGGAGAGTCAAGGTCAACCCCTCGGGTTTTGGACTCAGGGATACAGAGGATCTGAGGCCAGCTATATTCCAACTGAAAAAGAGATACTGGCAGCCTATGAAGGGGTTTGAGCTGCTTCAGAAATGACTGACACCGAAGCACAGCTCCTCCTGGAACACTGGCAGCTCGTGCTGGGCTGGATGTTCAAAGGCAGGGTTGCCTTTACACATCATGTGAGTGATGATACATGATGATACATGGAATAAATGGGTTGCACTGATCACACAATGAGCTCGAATAGGAAATCCCAGTTGTCCAGGAATCCAAGAAGTCATCATGGACTGGCCAGAGGGCAAAGATTTTCGAATGTCACAAATGGAGGAGGAGGTGATACGTGCTGAAGTAGCCCCACCATATAAAAAACTGTCGGAAAAAGAGAAGCAATATGACTTGTTTACTGATGGGTCCTGCCGTACTGTGGGAAAACATCAGAGATGGAAGGCAGCTGTACGGAGTCCCCTGCGACAAGCTGCAGAAACTGAAGGAGAGGGTGAATCGAGTCAGTTTGCAGAAGTGAAAGCCATCCAGCTGGCCTTGGACACTGCTGAACAATAAAATGTCCATTACTTTATACTGACTAATGGACGGTGGAAAATGCCCTGTGGGGGTGGTAGCAGCAATGGAAGCAGAGCAACTGGCAATGAAGAGGTAAACCCATCTAGGCAGCTGAACTGTGGCAAGATATCGCTGCCTGGGTGCAGAACCTGCTGGTGAATGTATGCCAAGTAGAGGCTCATGTACCCAAGAGTTGGGCCACTGAGGAACACCAGAAGAACCAATAGGTGGATAAATCTGCTAAGATTGAAGTGGCTCAGATGGGTTTAGATTGGCAACATGAGGGTGAATTATTTTTAGCCTGCTGGGCCCATGATGCCTCAGTCTAGAGATGCAACATATAGATCTGCTCATGATTGAGGGGTGGACTTGAACATGGGCACTATTGCCCATGCTATTCATGAATGTGAAACATGTACTGCAATTAAACAAGCCAAACGGTTAAAGCCTCTTTGGTATGGAGGACAGTGGCTGAAGTACAAACATGGGGAGGTCTGGCAGATTTACTACATCAATCACACTCACACTGGCTTCTTCACTCCTGTCTTCAAAAAGGGCAAGAAGGAGGACCCGGGTAACTATAGACCGGTTAGCCTCACCTCCGTTCCTGGGAAAGTGATGGAACACCTTATCCTTGGTGCCATCTTAAGGCATATCAAGGATAAGAGGGTTATGAGGGGCAGTCAACATGGCTTCACCAAGGGGAAGTCGTGCTTGACCAATCTTGTAGCCTTTTATGAGGAAATAACACGGTGGATGGATGATGGCAGAGCGGTGGATGTGGTCTACCTCGACTTCAGCAAAGCGTTTGACACGGTCTCCCACAGCATCCTTGCGGCTAAATTGAGGAAGTGTGGTCTGGATGATCGGGTAGTGAGGTGGACTGTGAACTGGCTGAAGGAGAGAAGCCAGAGAGTTGTAGTCTATGGGGCGGAGTCTAGTTGGAGGCCTGTATCTAGTGGAGTGCCTCAAGGGTCGGTACTGGGACCAGTATTATTTAATATATTCATCAACGATTTAGATGAGGGAATTGAGTGTACTATCAGCAAGTTTGCTGATGACACTAAGCTGGGAGGGGTGGCCGACACGCCAGAAGGCTGTGCTGCCATCCAGAGGGACCTGGACAGGCTGGAGAGCTGGGCGGGGAATAACTTGATGAAATATAACAAGGGAAAGTGTAGAGTCCTGCATCTGGGCAGGAACAACCCCAGGTTCCAGTATAGATTGGGGAACGACCTGTTAGAGAGCAGTGTAGGGGAGAGGGACCTGGGGGTCCTGGTGGATGACAGGGTGACCATGAGCCGACACTGTGCCCTTGTGGCCAAGAAGGCCAATGGCATCCTGGGTTGTATTAGAAGGGGGGTGGTTAGTAGGTCGAGAGAGGTCCTCCTTCCCCTCTACTCTGCCCTGGTGAGACCTCATCTGGAATATTGTGTCCAGTTCTGGGCCCCTCAGTTTAAAAAGGACAGGGACCTGCTGGAGAGAGTCCAGCGCAGGGCAACTAAGATGATTAAGGGAGTGGAGCATCTCCCTTATGAGGAAAGACTGAGGGAGCTGGGTCTCTATAGTTTGGAGAAGAGGAGATTGAGGGGTGACCTTATTAGTGTATATAAATATATAAAGGGGGAGTGTCACGAGGATGGAGCCAGGCTCTTCTCAGTGGCAAACAATGAAAGGACAAGGGGTAATGGGTACAAATTGGAGCACAAGAGGTTCCACTTAAACCTGAGAAGAAACTTCTTCTCAGTGAGGGTGACGGAACACTGGAACAGGCTGCCCAGGGAGGTTGTGGAATCTCCTTCTTTGGAGACATTCAAGACCCGCCTGGACACGTTCCTGTGTAACCTTATCTAGGTGTTCCTGCTCCGGCAGGGGGATTGGACTAGATGATCTTTTGAGGTCCCTTCCAATCTCTAACCTACTGTGATACTGTGATACTGTGATACTGACCCACCAAGGCAAGCACCACGTGCTTGCCATGGTGGAAGCAACCACTGGATGTCTGGAAACACACACTGTGCCACATGCCACTGCCTGGAACACTACCCTGGGCCTTGAGAAACAAATCTTGTGGTGACATGGTACCCCTGAGAGAACTGAGTCAGACAATGGGACTCATTTCCGGAACAACCTTATAGGCACTTGGGCCAAGGAGCATGGCATTGAGTGGGTATATCACATCCCCTACCATGCACCAGCCTCTGGGAAAACTGAATGTTACAATGGGCTATTAAAAACTACACTGAGAGCAATGGGTGGGGGAACTTTCAAGCATTGGGATACACATTTACAAAAAGCCATCCAGTTGGTCAACACCAGAGGATATGTCAACAGGCCTGGCCCAGCCCACTCAGAACTTTTCCATACTGTAGAAGGGGATAAAGTTCCTGTGGTGCACATAAAGAATTTGCTGGGGAAGAGAGTCTGGGTTATTCCTGCTTCAGGTAAAGGCAAACCCACTCATGGGATTGCCTTCGCTCAGGGACCTGGATACACTGTGCCCCACGCCACTGCCCGGAACACTATCCTGGGCCTTGAGAAACACATTTTATAGCGACACAGCACCCCAGAGAGAATTGAGTCAGACAATGGGACTCATTTCCAGAATAATCATATAGACACTTGGGCCAAAGAGCATGGCATTGAGTGGGTATATCACATCCCCTACCATGCACCAGCCTCTGGGAAAATCGAAAGGTACAATGGGCTGTTAAAAACCACACTGAGAGCAATGGGTGGGGGAACTTTCAAGCATTGGGATACACACTTACCAAAGGCCACCTGGTTGGTCAACACCAGAGGATCTGCCAACAGGGCTGGCCCAGCCCAATCAGAACTTTTGCATATTGTAGTAGGGGGCAAAGTTCCTGTGGTGCATATGAAGAATTTGCTGGGGAAGACAGTCTGGGTTATTCCTGCTTCAAGTAAAGGCAAACCTACTCGTGGGATTGCTTTTGCTCAGGGACCTGGATACACTTGGTGGGTAATGCGGGAAGATGGGGAAGTCCGATGTATACCTCAAGGGGATTTAATTTTGATGGAAAACAGCCAATGAACTCAATTACATGCTGTTGCCTGCTATATAATACTTCTGTAGCCCACCAACTAAATGCCCTTCTCTTCCACTCTGGGCTTTGAAAAGAATATATGTGCTCTCATGATCATCAGCAGAGCATTAAGTCATGGGAAAACCTGTCAGCAGCAGTAGAAGTCTCCCACTACTGCCCTCAGGTCATCATCGAGTCAACATGACTTCCCTCTGATCATCACCACAAGAAAGAATGAATTTTGGTGAGACCAGGCAAGTTCAGTGCTGTCATCAGCAGGCAACAATCCAACACTGCACACTGTCTCTCCTGCCCTGAAAGACTCTTATGACAGATGAAGCCTGATGTACTGGATTTAATGAACTTAGCAAAATTTTTAGGGACGGTCCATGGACTAAGGAATGATATCTGTCTGTGTGTGTGTATGTATATATGGGTGTATATATATATATATATATATATCAAGAGACAAGAAGTGATGGCATATTGAAAAAATTGTGGGACCTGAGCATGATGCAAATGGCATGGAATAAGGGGTGGAGAGTCTCCTGGGTTCAGCTGTAACAGTTACTTTTCTCCTTCTTAGTAGCTGGTGCAGTGCTATGTTTTGGCTTTAGTCTGAGAACAATGCTGATAACAAATCAGTGTTTTAGTTGTTGCTAAGTTATGCTTAACCTGAACAAGGACTTTTCAGTCTCTCATGCTCTGCCAGGGAGGAGGGGCACAAGAAGCCAGGAGGAAGCAGAGACAGGACACCTGACCCAAACTAGTCAAAGGGGTATTCCATACCACCGCATGTCATGCCCACTATATAAACTTGGGGGAGTCACCCAGAAGGCCCAGATCACAGCTTGGGTCGGGCTGGGTGTCAGTTGGCAGGTGGTGAGCAATTGTATTGTGCATCATTTGTGTTTATTGTTGACTTTTTCCCTTCCCTTTTTAGTTTTATATTCCCTCCCCTTGTTATTTCCCTTATTATTAGTAGTAGTAGTTTTATATTATACTTTAGTTATTGGATTGTTCTTATCTCAACCTCTGGGGTTTACATTCTTTCAATTCTCCCACCCGTCCTGCAGGGACGGGGGGGGAAAGTGGGAGAATGAGTGAGCAAATGGCTGTATGGTTCTGATTTACCACCTGGGCTTAAACCACAACACAGTCTTACCTTTATATTACTCCCGCCACCGCTTGGTCCCCGGGGCCACTCTCCCAGGAAGGTTCGGCCACCTGCGGCTCCCAGGGCCACTCCCCCTCAGCTCCCCGCAGCCTCACAAAGATGGAGGTAAGGACGAGGGCCAGGACGGTGAAGAGCAGTGGGATGGCCAGGTACAAGCCCACGGACACGTCCATCCCGCCCTGCTGCCGGAGCCCGCCCATATTACAAGTCATTACCATAAAGTACAGTGAAGCAAGAACATTAGACCAAGCCCCCCATCTGATAAACACTAACACAGCAAATACCAGCTGTAAGTATGGTACAGTCTACTGAAACTGTGAGATCAAGAGAAACAACTTTGAGAGCCAATAAATCAGCATTGTGACAAGTGACTATTAATCCAAAACAATTAATGGCTATCACAAATACGATTAGATACACTCTGGTCAGATCTGTCGTTATCTCAACCCTTCATGCCCCATGTTTGGCACCAAAAAAGAACTGTCGTGGTTTAAGTGCAGTCAGTAACTCAGACACACGCAACCCATTCGCTCATTCCCCCCCCTTCCTCCCCCCCGCTCCTGGAAGGACAGGGAGGAGAATCGAAAGAATGTAACTCCCATGGGTTGAGGTAAGAACAGCCGGTAACTAAGGTGTAACACAAACCACTACCGCTACCACCAATAATAATAACGATAAGGGAAATAACAAGGGAAGAGAATACAACTGATCACCACCTGCCAATACCTAGCTCGACCGAGCAGTGAACTCGCCCTTCCAGGTAACCCTCAATTTACATCCTCATCATGACGTGCTGTGGTATGGAATACCTCTTTGGCTAGTTTGGGTCAGGTGTCCTGTCTCTGCTTCCTCCCGGCTTCCCCTCCTCCCTGGCAGAGCATGAGACTCAGAAAGGCCTTGGTCAGACTAAACATTTGAGCAGTAACTAAAAACATCAGTGTTGTCAGCGCTGTTCCCAGGCTGAAAGTCAAAAACACACAGGTGCACCAGCTACTAAGAAGGAGAAAAATGATTGCTACTGCTGAACCCAGGACAGAAGCCTATCCCATTAAATAACAATATTTAAAGCAGCAAGTATGAACAATGCACCAAATTATGCACAATGACATTAGCATATGAGGCTAACACTCTACATTACATTTGTTTAACGGTTTGCACAAACCTCAGAAAACATGCAATCCATTGGACAACTGCTTTGATATTCACCACATTATATCAAATCCATCAAACTTTTCTTAGTATATCAACAAAACTATCCTCCTGTGAAATGTTACAATGTTTAAACAGCTGTCTTCTGAGAAGTATCAGTAAAACACCTGACTTGTCTGAACCAGTATCATTTTATAAAAGAAATCCTAGTCTTCTGTATAAATGAAGTGAACAGCTCAAGTGTTAAGCAAATCTAAACCAAAAGCAGATTATACCAAATGTTCAAAAAACAGGACAGGATATTCTGCCTACTACACATTCCTAAATAAAATAAAATGCATAGTCTAACTTCTAACACAACAGGTATATTTCGGAGCTCTGGAATACCAAAACAACTTTATGAATAAGAATATTATCATATCTTCCATTTGCTCTCCTGGTGGTGAGTGACTTTTAGAGAATTAGACTCCATTACTCCAATGTTTAATTAGCTACTGAGCCAATAACTTAATGATATCAATGTAAAACAAACAAAACCCAGCCCTTATTTTTTTATGCAAGAGCAGGGCCTAAGGCTATAAACAATGACCAATTTATGGATAGGACAAATAACTGTTAAAGGCTCAATAGATTCTGATTGGTGGGCATACCTGCATTAGCATTTTAGTTCAGAATGTGCTCTTGAAGCAAAACTCCCACTTATCATGCTCTGGTTCATTACATGGAAGAGTGTTAGAGAGCAAACCATTTTTTTTTTGGACTGAACTAGTGTGGTTTAAGCCCAGATGGTAACTCGGAGACAAACAGCCTCTCTCTCATTCCCCCCCTTCTTCTTGGAGGGATTCTCCTGGAGGGATGGGTAAGAAGGGGGGGAGTGAGTGAGAGGCTGCATGGTTCTGAGTTACCAGCTGGGCTTATACCATGACAGTTCATTTTTAACTACTACAGCTGAACCCAGAATAACTACTCCAAATTATATTCTCCAGAAATATCTAAAGGAAATGGAAACTAATGGAAGTTCAGTCCATGGGACCAGATTAGAACTTGTCCAAAGTAAAATCCCTAAAGTGCAGGTAATGTACATACTGGATTCTCAGCACCAACTATTTCCCTTACAGATCTGTTACTGTTGCAGGGTAATATTTGCAGGGTAAACATAGCCACCATCTGTGGTATGCTTGCTTTCTATTAGAGAAGGATGATGTCATTAAACACAACAAAACAAAAAAATACTTTCAAAATTATATTTACCAACAAAAAGTCTCACCTGTGCTTGTTCAGGAGTTTCTCCTGCAAAGTAAAAGATGTAATGCTCTTCACTGAAGTGCTGAACTACTATCTGAAAACAGTTTGGCCTTAAAAACAAACAAAAAAGAAATGTAGGGAAAACCCCAACAAGAAAAGTTTCTACATGCTTCAAAAGTGCATTTTGGTTTGAATGAATTATATAATTTCAAGAAAATTGCACTGCAGTTCAACTAATTTCCTTAAGAATATTTAAGAAAATTGAAACAGCTTGTATTGAATATGCATGTACACTGACATATAGTTGAGGCAAAATACACCTAATAACATTAAAAGACTTGTTAATGAGGACTATACCTCAGAAACATTTTAGATGATGCAAAGGTTCAGCATTAGTTCGCAACCACTTATTGATGCATTATGGATTTGTTGTTTTAGGAGTTCATTTAACTATATTAACATAAGGAATTCCTTATTGGGCCAATGCCAACCTCATGAAGTTCAACATAGCGAAGTACAAGGTCCTACACCTGGGCTGGGGCAATCCCAGGCACAACTACAGGTGGAGCAGAGAAGTGATACAGAGCAGCCCTGCAGAGGAGGACCGGGGATGTTGGTTGATGAGAAACTTAACATGAGCTGTCTCCAGTGTGCACTTGCAGCCCAGAAAGCCAACCATATCCTGGGCTGCACCAAAAGAAACTTGACCAGCAGGTCAAAGGAGGTGATTCTGCCCATCTACTCTACTCTTGTGAGACCCCACTTGGAGTACTGTGTGCAGTTCTAGTGTCCTCAACATAAGGACACTGAACTATTGGAACAAGCCCAGAGGAGGGCCAAGAGGATAATAAGGGGGGTGGAGCACCTCCCATATGAAGATAGGCTGAGAAAGTTGGGGCTGTTCAGCCTGGAGAAGAGAAGGCTGCATGGAGACCTCATAGCAGGCTTCCAGTATCTGAAGGGGGCCTATGAGGATGCTGGAGAGAGACTTCACCAGTGATTGTAGTGATAGGACAAGGGGTAACAGGTTCAAACTTAAATGGGAAGTTTAGATTGGATATAAGCAAGAAGTTTTTTATTGTGAAGGTGGTGAGGCACCAGAACAGGTTGCCCAAGGAAGTGGGAAATGCTCCATCTCTGGCGGTGTTCAAGGCCAGGTTGGACAGAGACTTGGGCGACATGGTCTAGTGTGAGGCATCTCTGCTCATGGCATTGGGTTGGAACTCGATGACCTTAAGGTCCTTTCAAACCTTAACCATTCTATGCTTCCATGATTCCATTATCTGAATGATTTCCACAGCTCTCACCACCAATCAAATGTGTATTGAATCCCATACTAATCATTCAATATGTGTGATATAAACTTCTAAAGCTTTAAATGCAATTATAACATCTTTACCATTTTATATATCTACACTAATTTGTCAGAAAGTGTTAAAAATATTTTGTACTGCTACATTACAAGCTAAAATGCACACTTGATTCATGGCCTTCCACATTACCTTCAAGGGAATTTAGCTCTCCAAAACACAGTGTTACATGAAGTATCTTCACTTGCAAATGTTTCAGTTTTCCCTTCTCCCTCTCCATTTCTTAGGGAAATACTGGCATGGCATTTTGTGGCCATGCCCACAGGAGTATGGGGGAGGGAGGGAAGAAGTAGCCAGGTCAGGGGCTATTTAAATCATTGTTGCCAGAGACATGTGAAGCTACAGCCCTCACTGTTCCAAGTAAAGGGGAAAAGTAGTTTTTGCCACCTACTTAAAATATAAGAGGAATTTTGTCTCCACTACAGTTCTTCACCAACAGCTTTCCCAAGCAGGTGTAAACATGCATTATCCTTCTACCCACATTATTAGTGTTACTTATTACCCAACTACATTTGAAACCACAGTACAGTGTTTCTTAGAAGCTGCTTAACAGACAGTCACCATTAACCAAGAATGTTCCTTGTTTACAGTTTACACGAAAGCTTCCTGCATAATTGCCAATTTACATGAGGAACATTTCAGTAATTGTTATTTTTTAATGGTACTCTCATATCTATGGCTCCTCCTTGCAATAGTTGAGTAAACTTTTCAAAATTATTAAGTGCATAAAAATTAGATTTTGCAAGAACACCACATCTTTGCATCTTAAGGAATGCCACTAATTCTAAACACCTATCTTCACATTATCTCTGTGAAAAGACTTAAAGTTGATTAATTACTTTTTTACATATTAAGATGCATGGAATAACCAGAGCATCTGTTTAATTATTTTTTCTCTCTATTATAAAAGAATAATAACATTTGTAGAAGTAAATGCATTGTTTTCGTCTATAGCACACATGAATGAACTTTTTTTTGTAATTAACGATTTAAAAAATAAAATATGTGACATGTTTCATCTTAGTTACTGATGATAAGGAAAGTGTTTTGATTCCTGTTTGACCTACTAATATCCTATGACAAGGTGATCAACCTGGTTGATGAGGCAAAGGCTGTAGACATTGTCTATCTGGACTTCAGTAAAGCATTTAACACTATCTCCCACAGCATTCCCCTGGAGAAAACGGCTGCTCATGGCCTGGATAGGTAGATTCTTCGCTGGGCTGGAAACTGGCTGGCTGGCCAAGCCCAAAGAGTTGAAGGTAAACGGTATCACATCTAGTTGGCAACTCATCACTAGTGGTGTCCCCCAGGGCTTGTTATTAGGGGCAGTGTTATTTAATATCTTTATTAATGATCTGAATGAGGGGATTAAGTGCACCCTCAGTAAATTTGCAGGTGACACCAAGTTGGGAAAGAATCTTGATTTGCTGGAGAGAAGGAAGGCTCTGTAAAAGAATCTGGACAGGCTGGATCGATGGGCTGTGGCCAGTGGTATGAGGTTTAACAAGGCTAAGAGAGCTGGGTCCTGCACTTGGGCCACAAAAACCCCATGCAATGCTACAGGACTGGGGAGAAGTTGCTGGAAAGATGCCCAGTCGAAAACGACCTGGGGTGCTGAATGATGACCTTAGTGATATGGTTTAGTGGTGGATTTGGCAGTCCTGGGTAGACAAGGGGTAATGGATTAAAACTTAAACAGGGGAAGTTTAGATTGGCTATAAGGAGGAAATTCTTTCCTGTTAAGGTAGTGAGGCACTGGAATAGGTTGTCCAGGGAGGTTGTGAATGCTCCATCCCTGGCAGTGTTCAAGGCTAGGTTGGACGAGGCCTTGGGTAACATGGTTTAGAGCGAGGTGTCCCTGCCCGTGGCAGGGGGGTTGGAACTTGATGATCTTAAGGTCCTTTCCAACCCTAAGTATTCTATGATTCTATGATAATCTTACAGGTCTTTTCCAAACTAGCTGATTCTATGATTCCATGATAATATTTTTAATGCCTGTAATATGAAATGTGGAACAATTAATACACAATATTGAAAAATGGCAATGCAAAGGGCCAAATCATTATCACATTGTATTACATGAGAAAATCTTAAGACTAAGTTCTAAAATGTCTTAGTGGAAGTTGTCTATGAATAGTTGTTAGCAATCAAGTTGCCATGGCTTAAGAAGTTGCCATGGCTTAACAAGTTACCATTAATCAGTTAAGTATGTCCACATGTGCTCTTGCAATCCACACCAACTATGGAATAAAATGCAGTATGAAACTAGTCACAGTGCTTTCATTTCACAATCAGCAAAACCTAAAAAAACCCACATGCTGACAGTGACCAGGACTCAGGTGTCAAAAAGCAATTTATTGTGCCAGGCTAAATTGTTCATTAGTGACATATTGTCTGTATCTTGTATATGCCTCAAACTAGTAGTTAACCATCCTGTTGCATGTAAAAGAATTAAAAAACAAGAGTCCTACCTGCCAAATAAACTGTCATGTACTCCGTAGAATGAACACACACTAAGGTCTATTAATCCTTTAGGCTTTGTGACTCGTTTTTCACTTTCAAAATAAATAAGTTGAGCATCATTTCCCTCCAATATAAAATACAAGTTTTTCCATCTCTTTCCTTTACCTGTAAGGAAAGGAAGTAAGAAGTTACAATATTGTTTTGAAGAAAATGCAAATTTTGTAAATGAAGAAAAAAGGTTAGTGAGGTGTTTGCCAAAATACAAACAGAACAATGTACAGTTAATCATGCTTAAGCAATAACATCAGTTATACATACTCAATTTTTTGTAGCACATGGTTAAAACTAGACTCGTCATAGATTCAAGTACAATTTTAGATGGTGCTCTAAACATTTTCATTAATCTCAGCAGGATTATGCAAGTGCATATGAGCTCCATTCATATCAGTGGGAAGACTGTCTATACAGTTTGCAAATAATTTGTGATGCCCTAAGTGATCCAATTTATTATGGTTATTTAAATTAAGAAATAATTTCCTTTGACATGAGAAAATTATTCATAAACTCTAATCATAAATTCTGATGAGCATAACAGATTGCATCACAATATCTTAAATCATAAAGACTGAAGAGTAGAAATGGGAATACAATATATACAAACATGGATCAGAACCATGCCTCAAACACACCTATATCAAAAAATTTGACCAGTTCCACATGTTTCAGAAAAAAAATAATAAAAAATTAATAACCAGAGATTTATATGTCAAGGTTTGTTAAAAGACACGTTAGATGTATCTCTGAAAATATGGATTTAGCTACTGACTAAACCAAAAATAAATCATGCATTGTTTAATGTCCTCTGAATTGCAACTGATAAGGAACTTTCTGCAACTAATTCTTACATAAACCACAGTACCTTTTAGAAAAACATTCAGCTTTAATTTTTTACTTGATCATCACAGATCCACCACAGCACTTCATAAATAATCACTAGCACTCACAGTTTTGGAAAACTGACATCCAGTTATTATACTCCACTAGATGGAAGAGTGATTTTATTAAATTTCTGTTCTATATACAGGTATGTGCATCTCTCCACACCTACTCAGTACTCCTGCTTGCACATTTAAAGTATCTCATTATCTCTTTTAGGGATAACTTAAAGTTCATTCCTACCACATCCCTCTACACCTCTCAGAATTGGCAGTCTCAAGAGAAGAGATGCATTCCTTGCTTTATTCAAAGGTTCTAGTTTTTATTGCATTTGAATGAGTCTTCTAAATTTGGCAATATTTAAATGCTTACCTTCTGTGTCAGTGACACTAGCTAATGGTCCATGGTGAAACACAAAAAAATAGAAAAGTATTATTTGGCACAGGTTGTGGGAACATAACCTTAAAAATAGGGGAGTTAACACCACTGTTAGCAAAAGGCAGTCTTATACCAGTTGCAAGACACATGAGGTAATTGTCCGTGGTGGTTGCTCCCTGAAAATCCCCCAAAAGTCCCAAAGTCCCCTTTGGAAATCCCCAAAAAGTCCTGAGAGATAATAACTGCACAATTGTGACGAAAAGCCATAACTGGCCACTCCTTCCGATGTAGGCTGGCCCCCTGTGTCAGAATGAGTGTGCCCTTTTGCTAGGATAAAAAGCCCGAGTCTCATGCAGTGCGAGGAGTCAGACCCTCATACCACCCAGGTCAACATTGCCTCCATGGGGACACCCGCTAACATTGAGCCTGTCACCACGCACTGCGATGATGTATCTCAATGCTGATTTCCTGATCGTCATCACATGGTCTTTGGGGTTGGTAAGATAACCAAACATCAGAAATATCCTTTACTGTATTCTTTGCTATCTCAATATTTTCCTTTCTATAATTTTTTTGTATAAATAAACTAGCTGTTTTTCTTTCTATTTTTCTCAACCCGAAATCCCCCAATTCTGGAACACCTTCTTTCTCACTTTTGCTTGCTATCCAGACCATGATCTGGTAAGTTATTGTTTTAGCTACTGTCTTTGTCATATGAAGAAACTTTAATACGTTTGGTTTTGTTTCTTTTTTTTTTTTTATGTCAAAAAACTAAAATAATGATACTTGGAAACGGACTAGCTTCCTTGGCACTTCAAAATGTTGGTAATCTTCCAACGATATATTGAAATGAGTCAGGAAGCTTTGAATCTAATTATTCCATGCCATGTTGACTGTGTCAGCGTTAGAGTCTTAAAAAAGTCTCAATGTACCTTGTACACCAGAATATACTTTTAAATTAAACTTGGAGTAATGTGTACAGTTCTGGTGTCCTCAACAAAAAAAGGACATGGAACTGTTGGAACAAGTCCAGAGGAGGGCCACGAGAATGATCAGGGGACTGGAGCACCTCCGGTATGAAGATAGGCTGAGAAAGTTGGGGCTGTTCAGCCTGGAGAAGAGAAGGCTGTATGGAGACCTCATAGCAGCCTTCCAGTATCTGAAGGGGGGCTATAAGGATGATGGGGAGGGACTCTTCATTAGGGACTGTAGTGATAGGACAAGGGGAAATAAACAGGGGAAGTTTAGATCGGATATAAGGATGAAGTTCTTTACTGTGAGGGTGGTGAGGCGCTGGAACAGGTTGCCCAAGGAAGTGGGAAATGCTCCATCCCTGGCGGTGTTCAAGGCCAGGTTGGACAGAGCCTTGGGTGACAAGGTTTAGTGTGAGGTGTCCCTGCCCATAGCAGGGGCGTTGGAACTTGATGATCTTAAGGTCATTTTATCAAAATGTACTTAATTTAATGAGTCTAAACATTTCCTTTGATAAAAGGAGCTTAATTTTTTGTCATGTTTTCTGATTTTTTTTGCAAAAACTGCCAATCCACATCTTTGTATTGCATGTCATTTTATATATTATGTCTTTCTATCTATGTACTTCTTCAGGAAAAAGAAACTTTCATACAGGATTTCTACCACCATTTGTTCACTTCAATTTTGCCTCCACTAGTACCAGTACTACACAAAATATGCATCCATAGCTCCATTTTTTTAGAGAGAAACATTTCACAGAATCAAATGGAACTCACTTTTTTTTAGAAGATATCCTTTCTTGACAATATTTTTATAAAAAGCATCCTTTGTCTTGTGACGAATTGTATTGTAGATTTCTTTTCCATCCACTGTATCATTAAGAACTTGTTCTTGATACTGGGAAAAAAGGAAGAAACCAACATTTTTTTAAGCTCAGAAATTGCCATGAAGCAATTGCACAATATGAAGCTGCAACTGAAATTTTATTAAATGCTAACAGTTATTTATTATTATTTTCTTCTGTGTCTTAACAAACTAGTATAATTTAATACAATACCTTTGCCCAAAATGTAATATAACTTTAATGTGGAATGATTTGGCCAGAATTATGAGAAGAAAAAGAAGGCATAAATACAGACCAACTTTCACGAAGTAACATATGTATTTATTTAACTCTAAATAGAAAGCAGCATCTTTCATGGTGATTTATGTGAAATTTACACAATGTTATTTAGCTTCTAATTGTTTTCTACCAATACTTTTGGGACTGAGTAATTAAGGATAGACAGTGAATCAACAAGAATGATGCAGTTCACAATTAAAATTGAAAGATTAACACACAAAATTACACAATCCGTCACTAATCTTATTAGCATTCATGTCCTAAATGGGTATCATTCTAAAAAAAAAAACAACAGTAGGAGAAAGTAGAAGCTGGAAATAGAAAAAGGATAAATTCACATAGAAAACTATGATCTGGAAATGTAAATACCAAGCTAGAATGGCCAAAAGGCAAGCCAAGTTTGACCTTAAAAAGTCAGATGATCGGAAAAAAAATTCTTTAGCCATAAGAAACTATGAAAAGCAATTCTGTCAAGCAGCAAGAACAGTATTGAGAAGTGATATATGCACTGGCTCCATAATAAACACTCTACATTTCTCTCTTTGCCCCCATATGTCTAAAAGAATTATGGTTTTAAACAACATGACAACAGCAAGATGACAGGATCATAGAATTGTAGAATAGTTAGGGGTGGAAAAGACCTTAAGATCATCAAGTTCCAACGTCCCTGCTATGGGCAGGGACACCTCACACTAAACCATGTCACCCAAGGCTCTGTCCAACCTGGCCTAGAACACCGCCAGGGATGGAGCATTCACAATTTCCCTGGGCAACCCATTCCAGTGCCTCAACACCCTTACAGTAAAGAACTTCATCCTTATATCCAATCTAAACTTCCCCTGTTTAAGTTTGAACCTGTTATCCTTTGTCCTATCACTACAGGCCCTAATGAAGAGTTCCTCCCCATCATCCTTATAGACCCCCTTCAGATACTGGAAGGCTGCTATGAGGTCTCCACACAGCCTTCTCTTCTCCAGGCTGAACAGCCCCAACTTTCTCAACCTATCTTCATACAGGAGGTGCTCCAGTCCCCTGATCATCCTTGTGGCCCTCCTCTGGACTTGTTCTAACAGTTCCATGTACTTTATATGCTGAGGACACCAGAACTGTACACAATACACCAAGTGGGTTCTCACGAGAGCAGTGTAGATGGGCAGGATCCCCTTCTTTGACCTGCTGCTCACGTTTCTTTTGCTGCAGCCCAGGATACGGTTGGCTTTCTGGGCTGCAAGCGCACACTGCTGGCTCATGTTTATTTTCTCATCAATCAGCACCCCCATGTCCTTCTCCGCAGGGCTGCTCTGAATCTCTTCTCCGCCCAACCTGTAGCTGTGCCTGGGATTGCTCTGACACAGATGTCATACATGCTCCAGGATATGCTCTAGCATGTCCGGGATATATGCTTTTTGGGAAGGACAGGCAGGGGAGACAAAGAGGAGGTGTCACCCTAATTGCAGAGTACCAGGTGGAGGGCAGACCTCCACCTGGGGATGAATGAAGAGCCAATGGAGAGATTACAGGTCAGGATTAAAGGGAAAGAAGGGACAGGGAACATGACAGTGGGGGTCTGCTACAGGCCACCTGACCAGGAAGACCGAGTGGAGAGGGCTCTCTGCAGAAGGATAGGTGCAGCATTGCATTCATAAGCCCTGGTCCTCATGGGGGACTTCAACCACTCTGATATCTGTTGGAGGGACAATACAGCAGGGCATATGCAATCCAGGAGGTTCCTGGAAAATGTAGATGATAACTTCCTTCTCTAAATAAACCTATCAGGAGAGGGGCTGTGGGACCTTGTTCTCACCAAAAGGGTGGGACTGGTGGGGAATGTGAAGCTTGAGGGCAGCCTTGGCTGTAGGGACCACAAAATGGTAGAGTTTGAGATCCTTAGGGCGGCAAGCTCACTACCCTGGACTTCAGAAGAACCAAGACATTATTCACCATATTTGAGAAGTCGTGGCAGTCTGGTGAAGTTTCTGCTGACTAAAAAAGGCGAAATATAACACCCATTTCTAAAAAAGGAAATAAGACAGACCCAGAGAACTACAGACTTGTCTGTCTCACCTCAGTGCCTGGCAAGGTCATGGAGCAGATCGTCCTGAAACTTTGCTAAGACATGTGGACAATAAGGGGGTGACTGATGACAGCCAACGTGGCATCACTAAGGGAAATCGTGCCTGACAAATTTGGTGGCCTTCTATGATGGCTATGGCATTGGTGGATAAGGGACCAGCAACTGACATCATCTACCTGGACTTGCGCAAGGCCTTTGACACTGTCCCACATGACATCCTTGTCT
Source organism: Neopsephotus bourkii (assembly GCF_033783945.1). Lineage (NCBI taxonomy): Eukaryota > Metazoa > Chordata > Aves > Psittaciformes > Psittacidae > Neopsephotus > Neopsephotus bourkii. Next base: position 94,066 of record NW_026902317.1, on the reverse strand, counting down.
CTAAACTGAAGAAACATGGATTTAAAGGACGGACCACTCAGTGGATAAGGAATTGTCTGAATGGCCACACTCAAAGATTTGTCATTAATGGCTCAATGTCCATGTGGAGATCCGAAACCAAATTTTTAACCATAAAAACTGGAAAGTTTGAGAATAGATAGGGAACAAAGTATAGAAGTACTTTAGAATTAGCTATAACTTTAAGAAAAACTAAGCAATGTGATTTATTATCAGTGATCTCTTAGAATGAATTTATGCTACAGGGCAACAATGTTCCAGAACACACCCTGTAATCCCCCTGGTCATCTCTGAAGCTTTTCTGTGCATGTAGGTTTCATCTGGGGGAGAAAAGATACCTGACACAGAAGAATGGAGGGCAGCCATTTTCCCCCAACCCCAAAAGAGCATTAAGGCACAGCACTGGTTCAAACAGGGACCAGAGCCGGGGGCACAAGCAGAGCATTTACACCCCAGAGCACAAAGATTACCATATGTTCTGTTTACTACAAGCCAACCTTAGATAAGCAACTGCATATGAGGATAAAATGAAAGAAACACACAAACTGAAAAAAAAAATTCAGGATGGGATTACGCATTTAACTATCATGGATACCTCCACTGCAGACCTCAAATATTTTTAAAATAGGAAATGAATTAACTCAATATCATCAATGACAAGTCCTCAGAGATAAAATTTTACCTGCACTGGAACAGGGTCTTTAAGGTAATATCCTTCAACAATCTGTTCTTTTCTATAATGTTCAATGATCTCAGCAATACTGTTCAAATAAAAAAAATAAGATTTAAAATGTTAAATCAGTTAGTTTTTCCTCTGTATGAGAATTTGCTTTTCCATTCAATCACACTACATTTCCTCAGAAATTTATAATAAAACTCAAGTGTTAAACATCATAACCTTTAGAGTGATGACAATTTATTAATACATTGAAATCAAGAAAATTCACAGAACTGTACTCATGATGTATTAATTCAAAACTACACAGAAAATTTTCAGGCAGTTATTCAAAATTACTGTATTGGGTCTGGCTGGGATAGAGTTAATTTTCCTCATAGCAGCCCCCATAGTGCTGTGCCCTGTATTTGTAGCTAGAGCGTGCTGATAACAAACCAGTTGTGGCTACTGCTGAGTAGTGCTCACACAGCATCAAGGCTGTCTCTCCAACCCCACTCCTCAAAGGCCAGCAAGCTGGGGGTGGGAAATAGGTTGGAAAGGGACATAGCCAGGACAGATGACCCAAACTGACCAAAGGGGTATTCCATACAATATGATGTCTGCTCAGCAATAAAAGTTAAGAGAAATTAGGAGATGGGGCATTCATTATTAAAGTGCTTGTCTTTTAAAGCAACTGCTATGCCTACTGAGACCCTACTTCTCAGGAAGTGGCTGGACATCACCTACTGATGGGAAATAGAATAAATCTTATTTTCCTTTGCTTCCACATGCAGCCTCTGCTTTTCTTTATTAAGCTGCCTTTTATTGACACACAAGTTTTTAATCTTATTTTCTCCCCCTGAGATTGAGAGAAGGACTTGGTGGGCACCTGGCAGCCAGCCAAGGTCAACCCACAACAATGCCCCATGAATATGCCTTCTTTTCTACATTCAAGTAACACGTGCATTTCTCAGCTCTCTAGAAAAATTGCTATTCTACTAATAATAATTTTCAAGGTCCTAGAGAAACTAGGGAAGAGGAATGGGAGATACTTCAAATTGTGTAACGGAATTTCTTTGAAAGAAGACAGGAGTGTGAAATAAAAAAGTTTTTCAACATGGATTATGCAGGTTATACTTCAAAATCACTGAGCTATCCTGTTAAATTAGCTACCCAGTCAGTAATGCTCCTCTACAGGGAAGAATTAGCAGAATCAGGTTTAAATTGTATTTTGAAGGATCGGGAGAGAAGTAATGACAGATGCAAGTTAAAATACAATTGCTCTTATTTTTGCAGTTATTGAAAGTTACGTTGTAATAAAGAGAAACAAAGCTAACATCAATACAGATGAATTATTCACATACAAAATAATAACATGAAAATAAAGAGTCAAGTAATTAAGTGGAGAACAAAAATATATTTTGTATGCTTTCTGTTGTGGTTTAAGGGTTTAAGCTCAGCCACGCAGTCTCTCTCTCTCACACACACACACATACACATAACCCCTCTACATTTTTAGGTAAGTTATAAAGAACAGGTGTTCTCTCTGCCCAATGTCCTAGGTTCAGCAGTAGCACTCATTTTTCTCCTTCTTAGTAGCTGGTGTTTTTGACTTTCAGCCTGGGAACAATGCTGATAACACTGGTGTTTTTAGTTGTTGCTAAGTAATGTTTACTCTGACCAAGGACTTCTTGAGTCTCATGCTCTGCCAGGGAAGAGGGGAAGACGAGAGGAAGCAGAGACAGGACACCTGACACAAACAAGGCAAAGAGGTATTCCATACCACAGCACATCATGCCCAGTATATAAACTGGGGGCAGTTAACTGGAAGGGCTAGATCACTGTTCGGTCGGCCTGAGTATCAGTTGGCGGGTGGTGAGGGGTTGTATTCTCTTCCCTTGTTATTTCTCTTATCATTATTATAATTGGTGGTAGCAGTAGTGGTTTTGTGTTATAGCTTAGTTACTGGACTGTTCTTATTTGAACCCATGGGAGTTACATTCTTTTGATTCTCCTTCCCATCCGTCTGGGAGCAGGGGGAGGAAGGAGGGGGAAGTGAGCAGCTCTTTCTGGTGCCCAATGTGGTACACAAAGGCTTGAGATAACAACAGATCTGAATGGAGTTTGTCTAATCCTATTTGTGACAAGCACTAATTGTTTCAGATTAATGGTCACTCGTCACAATGCTGATTTAATGGCTCTCAAAGTTGTTGCTCTTGATCTCAGATTTTCAGCATGTTGTACTTTACTTACAGCCTGTATTTACTGTTTTAGTGTTTATTGGCTAGGGGACCTGGGTTAAGGTTCTTGTTTCAGTGTACTTTATGGTAATGACTTGTAATACAATAGACTCATTGATCATGAAACTGATCTGGCTTGTGTTCCCAGTGTGGTCACCAACTCTATACTTTGGGAGGTATATAATAGAAGTGTTTAGCTATTACACATCTTTTTTCCCCTCCTCGGGTGGTCAACCTATGAAGGAGACATTCTCTTATGTTCCCAGTCCCCCCACCAGACTATTTACAGCATCATTTGGAGTTCTGAAGGTTTTGAATGGCCTTTGGGTACCCTTGAGACCTGCCTGCTGATTGTGATGGGGATCACCATGTTGGCACACATACAGAGGGTGTTCTACCCATGACCATTTCATCTCATCTCGAAAGTTAAGCAGAGTCAGGTTTGGAACTTGTCAAGGGTTAAATGATGATATAGGAGGACCAAGAGATTTTCCCCTAGGCTGGACAGTCATGAGTGGCAGGGTGTGTGGGATAGTATGGGCAAGTATCTAGGCCAGTGAGCCCTCCCAGTGCTTTGGAACTTCAACACTGAACAAGTGCAAAATCCAGAAAAAATAGAAAAACACTTAAATGAGGTGTGTTGTCATCCTGGTCATACCAGAGATGGACAAATTATGGCAACAAGCTGGGTCTTGGTCTATGTTTACAGAGCCCTGTTCAACACTATCCAGCACCTTCAAAGGGAAAAAAATGTCTCTGGATCTGATGGCAAAGCAACAGATAACACAGCTACTCCAACTCCAAATACAGCAGCTACACCAACCCTAGTGAAAAATACAGGAGTTATTCAACCTCTGACTGCAATAGGCAGTGCAGCTACTCCAGCTCCAAGCACAGCAGCTACACCATCCCCAGTGACAATCAGTGCATCTAAACCAGAGGACCAATTCTTGCCAATATCAGTTTCCCCTGTACACAAGGGGAAAAGCAAAAAAGAGTCAAGAAAGATGACTCAAACTCTGACTACAAGAGATAATGCAGCTACTCCAACTCCAAGTCCAGCGACTACACCAACACCAGTGACAAGTACAGCAGCTACTCAAGCTCCAACCACAACAGACAGCACAGCTACTCCAGCTCCAAGCACAGCAGCTACACCAACCCCAACAAGTACAGTAGCTACTCAAACTCCGATTGCAACAGACAGTGCAGCTACCCCAGTTCCAAGCACAGCAGCTAAACCAGCCCCAGTGATAAGTACAGCGGCTACTCAAACTTTGATGGAACCAGATGAGTTCCGTGGTGTCATCAGCAGGCAACAGTCCAACACAGCACACAGTCTCTCCAGCTCTGAAAGACTTACAGGAGATGGAACGTGACATCATGGACCGAATGAACTCAACAGCTTTACAGGGATTAGTCCATGCACTAAGGAATGATATCTCTCTCTTTGTGTGTGCGCAGATGTCTGCGTATATATATATGACAAGAGTGATGGTATATTGAAAAATGTGGGATCTGAGCATGATGCGAATGGTATTGAATAAGGGGTGGATACTGTCCTGAGCTCAGCAGTAGCAGTCATTTTTCTCCTTAGTAGCTGGTGCAGCTCTGTGTTTTTGACTTGGCCTGGGAACAACACTGATAACACACCAGTGTTGCTAGGTAATGTTTACTCTGACCAAGGACTTTCTGTGTCTCATGAACCGACAGGGAGGAGGGGAAGTCGAGAGGAAGCAGAGACAGGACACCTGACACAAACAAGGCAAAGAGGTATTCCATACCACAGCACGTCATGCGAGGATGTAAACTGAGAATTATCTGGAAAGGCGAGTTCACTTCTCAGTTGGGCTGGGTATCAGTGGGTGGTGAGCAGTTGTATTCTCTTCCCTTGTTGTCTTATCATTATTGTTATTGGTGGTAGCAGTAGTGGTTTTGTGTTATAGCTTAGTTACTGGACTGTTCTTATCTCAACCTGTGGGAGTTACATTCCTTCGATTCTTCTCCCCATCCCTCTGGGAGCAGGGGGGGAAGGGGGGGCATGAGCAAGTAGCTGCATGATTCTGGGTTGCCGGCTGGACTTAAACCACGACACCCAAGAAATACTCATAGACAATTCTTAATTTTGTATTAATTCATATTTCCTATGTTTTTGTTCTGGATTCAATGCCATTTGATGCTTTTCAGCCACATCTGATTGTTCCATAAAACAATCCACTTCAGTCTTGTCGTGGTTTAAACCCAGCCAGACAGCTTGTGCACTCACTCCCAGTGAGTGGTGCCGGGCTGGAAGCAGTCGAGGCCTGGGGCTCCCCCCCTTCCCCGCTCCCGGAGGGATGGGGAGGAGAATCGAAAGAATGCAACTCCCATGGGCTGAGATAAGAACAGTCTAGCAACCAATGTACAACACAAATCACCACCGCTACCACCACTAACAACAATGATAAGAGATAATAGCAAGGGAAAAGAGTACAATACCACCCGCCGAACAACGAGTCCAACCCAGCAGACCCCCTGTCCTTCCGGGGTGACTCCCAGTTCCCCCCTGGGCATGACGTGCTGTGGTATGGAATACCTCTTTGGTCAGTTTGGGTCAGGTGTCCTGTCTCTGCTTCCTCCCGGCTTCCCCTCCTCCCTGGCAGAGCATGAGGCTCACAAAGTCCTTGGCCAAACCAAAACATCATTTTTATCAACTTTGTTCCCAGCCCGAAAGCCAAAACACAGCACTGCACCAGCTACCAAGAAAGAGAAAAAATGACTGCTAGTGCTAAACCCAGGACATTATCCACCCCTTATTCCATACCATTCACATCATGCTCAGATCCCACATTTTCAATATATCATCACTCTGATCTCAGTGCACTTCTATCTCAGTGCATGGACTAGTCCCTATAAAGCTGCTAAGTCCATCTGGTCCATGATGTCAGGCTCCATCTCTTGTAACAGTCTTTCAGAACAGGAGAGGCTGTGTGCAGTATTGGGTCATTGAATGCTGATGCTGATCGTTCCCTTACTGTAGAACTTGTCTGGTTCTGTCAAAGTTCGCTCTCTGTTGGGATGATGGTTGAAGGGAAGTCAGGGCTAGTCGCTGGTGGCCTGAAGACATCTGGTTGATGGACTATTAAAGTATTACACAGCAGGCAACAACATACAATTAAGTTCATTGGCTGTTTTCCATCAAAATTAAATCCCCTTGAGGTATACATCGGACTTCCCCATCATCCCGCATTACCCACCAAGTGTATCCAGGTCCCTGAGCAAAAGCAATCCCACGAGTAGGTTTGCCTTTACCTGAAGCAGGAATAACCCAGACTGTCTTCCCCAGCAAATTCTTCATATGCACCACAGGAACTTTGCCCCCTACTACAATATGCAAAAGTTCTGATTGGGCTGGGCCAGCCCTGTTGGCAGATCCTCTGGTGTTGACCAACCAGGTGGCCTTTGGTAAGTGTGTATCCCAATGCTTGAAAGTTCCCCCACCCATTGCTCTCAGTGTGGTTTTTAACAGCCCATTGTACCTTTCGATTTTCCCAGAGGCTGGTGCATGGTAGGGGATGTGATATACCCACTCAATGCCATGCTCTTTGGCCCAAGTGTCTATATGATTATTCTGGAAATGAGTCCCATTGTCTGACTCAATTCTCTCTGGGGTGCTGTGTCGCTATAAAATGTGTTTCTCAAGGCCCAGGATAGTGTTCCGGGCAGTGGCGTGGGGCACAGCGTATGTTTCCAGCCATCCGGTGGTTGCTTCTACCACGGTAAGCACATGACGCTTACCTTGGCGGGTTGGTGGCAGTGTGATATAGTCAATCTGCCAGGCCTCCCCATATTTATACTTCAGCCATCGTCCTCCATACCAAAGAGGTTTTAACCGTTTGGCTTGTTTAATTGCAGCACATGTTTCACACTCATGAATAACCTGGGCAATAGTGTCCATTGTTAAGTCCACCCCTCGATCACGGGCCCATCTATATGTTGCATCTCTGCCCTGATGGCCTGAAGTGTCATGGGCCCACCGGGCCAAAAATAATTCACTTTTATGTTGCCAATCTAAGTCCATCTGAGCCACTTCAATCTTAGCAGCTTTATCCACTTGTTGGTTGTTCTGGTGTTCCTCAGTGGCCCGACTCTTGGGTACATGGGCATCTACATGACGTACCTTCACCACCAGCTTCTGCACCTGGGCAGCAATATCTTTCCACAGTGTAGCAGCCCAGATAGGTTTACCTCTACGTTGCCAGTTGCTCTGCTTCCATTGCTGCAACCACCCCCACAGGGCATTTGTCACCATCCATGAGTCAGTACAGAGATTAAGTACTGGCCACTTTTCTTGTTCAGCAATGTCCAGGGCCAGCTGGATGGCTTTCACCTCAGCAAACTGACTCGATTCACCCTCTCCTTCAGCAGTTTCTGCAACTTGTCGTCGAGGATTCTATACAGCTGCCTTCCATCTCCGATGTTTACCCACAATACGGCAGGACCCATCAGTAAACAAGGCATACTGCTTTTCACTTTCTGACAGCTGATTATATGGTGGGGCCTCTTCAGCACGGATCTCCTCCTCTGGTGACATTCCGAAATCTTTGCCCTCTGGCCAGTCCATGATGACTTCTAGAATGCCTGGAGGACTGGGATTTCCTATTCGAGCTCGTTGTGTAATTAGTGCAGCCCATTTACTCCATGCAGCATCAGTTGCATGATGCGTAGAGGAGACCCTGCCTTTGAACATCCAGCCCAGCACAGGCAAACGGGGTGCCAGGAGGAGCTGTGCTTCGGTGCCAATCACTTCCGAAGCAGCTCGAACCCCTTCATAGGCTGCCAGTATCTCTTTTTCAGTTGGGGTAGAGCTTGTCTCGGATCCTTTGTATCCCCGACTCCAAAAGCCAAGGGGTCGACCTCGAGTCTCCCCTGGAGCTTCCTGCCAGAGGCTCCAGGTAGGGCCATTCTCCCCAGCTGCGGTGTACAATACATTTTTTACATCTGGCCCAGTCCGAACTGGTCCAAGGGCCACTGCATGAACTATCTCGCGTTTAATTTGCTCAAAGGCTTGTTGTTACACAGGTCCCCATTTAAAATCATTCTTCTTATGGGTCACATAATAGAGAGGGCTTACAATCAAACTGTAATTTGGGATGTGCAGTCTCCAGAATCCCACTGCACCCAAGAAAGCTTGTGTTTCTTTCTTATTAGTTGGTGGAGACATTGCTGTTACCTTGTTGATTACATCTGTGGGGATCTGTCTACGTCCATCTTGCCATTTTATTCCCAGAAATTGAATCTCCTGTGCAGGTCCCTTGACCTTACTTCGTTTTATGGCAAAACCGGCTTTCAGCAGGATTTGGATTATTTTCCTCCCTTTCTCAAAGACTGCTTCTGCTGTATCGCCCCACACAATAATGTCATCAATGTATTGCAGGTGTTCTGGGGCTTGCCCCTGTTCCAGTGCAGTCTGGATCAGTCCATGGCAAATGGTAGGGCTATGTTTCCAGCCCTGGGGCAGTCGGTTCCAAGTGAACTGGACACCCCTCCAAGTAAAAGCAAACTGTGGCCTGCACTCTGTTGCCAAAGGAATTGAGAAAAATGCATTGGCAATATCAATCGTGGCATACCACTTGGCTGCCTTTGACTCCAGTTCATACTGAAGTTCTAGCATGTCTGGTACGGCAGCACTCAAGGGTGGTGTGACTTCATTCAGGCCACGATAGTCTATTGTTAGTCTCCACTCTCCGTTAGACTTTTGCACTGGCCATATGGGGCTATTAAAGGGCGAGCGGGTCCTGCTGATCACTCCCTGACTCTCCAGTCTACGGATCAGCTGATGGATCGGAATCAGGGAGTCTCGGTTGCTGCGATATTGCCGCCAGTGCACTGTTGTGCGCCAAAAAGAACTGTCGTGGTTTAAACCCAGCCAGACAGCTTGTGCACTCACTCCCAGTGAGTGGTGCTGGGCTGGAAGCAATCGAGGCCCACGTCCGCCCCCCCCTCCCCAGGGGCTCCCCCCCTTCCCCGCTCCCAGAGGGATGGGGAGGAGAATCGAAAGAATGCAACTCCCACGGGCTGAGATAAGAACAGTCTAGCAACCAATGTACAATACAAATCACCACCGCTACCACCACTAACAACAATGATAAGAGATAATAGCAAGGGAAAAGAGTACAATACCACCCGCCGAACAACGAGTCTGACCCGGCAGACCCCCTGTCCTTCCGGGTAACTCCCAGTTCCCCCCTGGGCATGACGTGCTGTGGTATGGAATACCTCTTTGGTCAGTTTGGGTCAGGTGTCCTGTCTCTGCTTCCTCCCGGCTTCCCCTCCTCCCTGGCAGAGCATGAGGCTCACAAAGTCCTTGGCCAAACCAAAACATCATTTTTATCAGCTTTGTTCCCAGCCCGAAAATCAAAACACAGCATTTCAACAGCTACCAAGAAAGAGAAAAAATGACTGCTAGTGCTAAACCCAGGACAAATCTTCATATATTTAAAGACTCCCATCTTCCAGTGTCCATAACAAATAGACCAGTACAAGAATTAAAAAGCCCATAGAACATAGTTCCTTTTTTCCTGTTTCTTATTTCTTGCCTTCTGCAGTAGATCTTATGGTAAATATTTTGTGGCAGTTACCACGTTCATTTTGCATAATTATATTGTATTATATACTGTTTGAACTTCCAAGAAGTTTATCAACTTTCAATAAATGCTAACTTGGCCAGAATTTTTGCCTAAGAGTATATTATCAATTCCCTGAAACGTTCAACTAAAACTAGATGTCTTTCAAAGCCAAGAAGCTCTCTTTCATTGAGCAGGATCTTTGGAAACAAATACCAAAATATTAAAAAAAAAAACCCAAACCTCTAAAAGTGTATTATCCTAACTTAGTGGTGTTTAATCTTTTAATTTTGTTTTCCATGTAATGCCAAGGAAAGACTCTCCTCTAGGTAAATGTATTCTATATATACACACAAATGAATACAGCGGAAAGAAATTAATTTCCTGAAGTAATAACTTATTGCAGTAAGCTTCTAGAGCGATACTATCTGATGTTGCAAAGCCATTTGAGACTAATAAAACTTATGCTAATTTGCTCAGTAGTTTGACATCACCTAGGGTGTGAGCTTTTAGCCTATCATCTTCCTATTAGCCATGTAACTAGATAATGGTCAAAAAAGGATTTACCTTCATCAAAGGCTGACACTGCAACTAGCTTGATTTTCAGTAAGGATGTCTGGAGGCCAGACTGATTAATGTAGAAAGTACTCAAGCAGCCTGTGTGTGGGATATACGTAAGTTAATAAGGTTCCAATTGCTTAGTCTCAAACCATTGGTCATTTGAAATCATATGAAGTCCACTGAACTTCTTAGGAGACACCTTGACCTTTTCACAGACACCAGCTGCTGGATCTCTACTCACTCAGAAGCCAAGCTAGAAGTGAGAGATTGTCTACTGGCATGATGCCCTGGATTTAGATGAACAAATCTGGAAAATTTCTGATTATGTGACAGGCAATGGCCTCAATTAAAAAAGAAAAGTGAGTTTTCACTACTGAGAAGTCTTGATAAGTCTTGATAAGCTTATTCATAGAGCTTTCACTGATTCAAGGATGGAACTGTATTCATAGCTTCTCCCATGAAAGTGGAAACTTATATCTTAATATTTCTTTTTGTACATATTACCATACTTTTATACCTGTGGCAGAACAAACACATCCCAAATTTCATCACTCTAAATGAAGTGACCTGCACTTCTGATCAAAGCATCATTCACGTTTTAATGATGCTTTTCAACAATGAAGGCAATTTTCCCTTTCCTGTCAATACCCATTTCTATTATTTATACTTTAAAATCCCTACTGAATGCCTCCAATAAAATTAACATTTTAATATACACAAAACTCCCTATTATAAATAGTAGCTTCCAAGAGAATGAGAAATTCTCCGAATTACATATCATAATCCAATTTATAGGGTGAAGAAAATCGTTTACAGAAGAAAAAAAAAACTTCAAAAGAAAAGTTACACAAGCTTTTGAAGGCTTTTAGAAGGTGCTTAGTTACAACTAACTACTGGGCAAGTTAGTTAAAAATCTTAGCATAATCTTAAGAAACACTAAAATCTTATGATCATATTAGTAAGTTATCAGCAATATATTATACAAATTCTTTACAGAAGTATAAAATGCACACAACTATTAAAACTTACCTATTATAATATCTGCCTCCTATCATAAACTGATTGCTTGATGTTGGACATATTTTAAAACGCTGAATATTTTCACAGGTCCGAAAATAAAGTGAATAATCACCAGGTGTATTATCTGAAGGCCTCACAAGAAAACTGCACACCTGACCAACTGAAAAGATATCATAATACAGTGTTATTCACTGTTACTTCTGTCATTTATGAGCTCTTATCAAAGCTCTTTCTGTACAAATTAACAAGAATTGCACACTTAAAGGAAAGTCTGATTTAAATTTCAACAGTGATCTCCGTTCTTCACCCAAATAGGATGAAGTAGTACTAAACCGCCAGTTAATGCAAAATCATTTGGCTGTAGCTGACAACCTATCCCTACTTTTGCCACCTCTTTACAAGAGCATATGGGGGGGATGTGTGTGTAAGTCTGACAGTATTTAAAAAAAAATTCAAAACACTTTTGTTCTTATATTTAAGGCATGCTAGTTAAAAGTATGAGTCAGAAATCTTGATGTTTTCATTTGAAAAATTCTTTCCTTCATGAGGAGCCTAAAAAGTTTATAACATATTCTCCTATAAGTACATAACAGTATTTTCTCCTCAGCATTTTGATGAAGCCCAAGATCTTTTTAATTTATATTACAAAAATAAAAATATTTAACTATTCCAATTAGAATTATGAAACTAACTGTACTTGAGAACATAAAAAAATACTCAGTGTTCAGCCATGAGGATTTTTTCCAATGTAGTAGTAACTACAGGTCTGATGTTCACATGTTTATACAGAAAAAATAGGGTTTGCTGCAGTCTGTTACAAACATCATTGATTTGTTTCATTCTACTATCACTGTATTTCCATGTGAAATACAAGTACCTGTCATCAGCAAATAGTATGCCTCTTGTTTGGAGATCTTCCCATGGAACCATCTTAAAGGGGAAAAATTAGAAAGCAAGACATTTCATTTTTTACTTGTTGTGACATCTAAGATTCTGACACTTATGAACTAATATCTGGCACCTATGAATTAATATCTGGCACCTATGAATTAATCTTTATAAAAAAATATGGCACATATAGATTATACAAGCAACTTTTATGTTACTCAGCAATTCTGTTTTTCTGCCAACAGAATAAAAAAATATCTACAGCTATATAAACTACCTTATTTCAATACAAGCATCCAACACATAGTAGATGTTCAAATCCAAGTGTGTTTAGAGATGAAAAGGCACTGTTTAAATGCTAGATAATTTGACAGGCATATTTGAAGTCAGACTCAGATAGCAATTTATTTGAAGTGTGAAATGCAAAGCCCAACAAGATTTATGGAAACTAAATACTGTATGAAATAAATAAAATTTAATTTTGCTAGAAGCTAAGGAAATAAAACCTAGCTTTGTTAGGCTACTGAATACGAATTGCTTTAATCTCACACCTTGCATCTTCCACAGAGTCCTGCATCAGAGCATCCTAAAAAAATACATCAATCTGTCCAGTATCTTAAGAGTTCATCCTGTCCTTTACAGGAAAGATGGAAACACAGCCTTTGATTGCAGAGTGTGCACACAGACATTTAAGTGTGTAAAATAAAGCCTCATCTATGCATCAAAAAAGAGATCTAGTTCTAACTTGCTTTCTATATTACCTTTACAGGACAGTCTCTGGCTATTTGAATAGTCACAGAAATCCCTGACTCCCCTGGAATCCTCTGAGCAGCATGAGTAACTGGACTGAGTGTCAAAGCTCTAAGAATCTGCTATAAACTACTTCATTTAAAAGAAAAATAAAAATCCTGTATTTGAAGGCACCCCTACTACTGTTATGCTGCTATGCCAAAAAAAAAACAAAAAACAAAACCAAAAAACAACCCAAAACCCCACAAACAAAGAAAAAAGGCAAAAAAAACCCAAACAAACCCAACCCACAAACAAACAAAAAACCAAACCACCACACTAACACGAAAAATGCCTTCTCCAATCATCAGTCATTTGGAAACTGACAACTGGGCAATAAATACAGGAAGTAGCAACTGAGATTATAGCAAGCAAATGGAGGACAGATGAAGTTATCCAGCTACTAGAAATTTTCTGTAACTTTCATTTGCTACTCAACTACTGAAAACAGTATAACAATCAATAGTTTTGTGTAATATCAATTCATTGTTCATTGTAGATTGTATTAGGCTTCAGTTTGGGCTTTTTAATATTTAAGAAGTTGGAATTCACTGCAAACAGATTCTTCTACAGTCTCCTGGTTTTTGCTTTAAGCGTTAGCACATAAGGCTAATATAGAGAAAGTGTTACTATTACGCTATAATTCCTCTAATGGATTTAGAGTTGAGCGGACCTGTAAGGCAAATCGTATATGTATAAAACCCCCACAAATCAGAAAACACCACACCCTCCATTGTACTTATTCTAGGTAAAGTGATCACAGACTCATCCAAGATTTTATCACTGCAAAATCCATTAACGTTAGGTATAACTAATACAAGAATTCATGTCAATTACCTATGCATCTTCAACAGCTGGTATAGAAGAAAAGTCTTAAGATAAAAAAACAAGTACACACAGCTTTGGTTCACCTTCCCAATCTCATTGCTAAAGTTTACAGTTGTTTCATGATTTGCTTTTAATAACAAAACAAAAATCCTTACAGTTTGCCTTCATGTGGATCTTCTTCTCTTACCTAATAGGAGAATTAACATATTAAGGATATGACAACAGTATGCTTGAGTTTAGAAGAGTTAACTTCATAAATTAAGACCTTCTGTAGAAATAAACAGCATTAATAAGTCCAAGACATTTTTTAACTAGGTGGCTTATTGCACATTTCACATAAAGAAGTTTTCAACTTCATTCATTAAGTGGAAATTCAGCCATAACACTTTATTTCAAAAGATTGTTTCTGTCACTCTTTAAGTCCTTCTTTATATGTGGTAACTTCAACTTTACCGAACTTCAATCGTTGATATAGAAATCAATAATATATATATCTATGCTGCAAAACAAACATCATCAAGACTCCAAAGCAATGGTGAACTTCTTTACAAAAAGAATGTGGGAGGATGGGGTGGGTGTTTCTGTCCATTAAACCATCTCTTTCCTGCAGTGATTCAATTACCTTTAGGTCACCTGGTTAGCTTCCTGACTTAGGATAAGCACTTCTAGGTATAATTAAGTCATCAGTAGACTTTTTAACCCACACTTGGGCCTTAAAAAAATAAAATAAAAAAATCAAACCAACAGACATTCCACGGTGCAAAATTTCAGTCTATGCATTTATGAATAATTCATAGCAAGAATACAATTGACTGACTAGCAAGTTCTTTATCAAAACTGCCTTAAGGAGCTGCCTAATAAGTTCACAGTATCGTTCATTGGCACATGAACTTGCTTGGATAATGTGAATAAGTACTTTGTTTGGATACTGAATTAGACTTAGAAGTTTGTTAAACTATTTAAAAAGTGACAGATTCAATTACTGCAGGAAAGTTTAGAAAAGTACATAAAATCAGGCAGTTAAATGCCACTAGTTTGGGTTTATTTCAACGTCATCTTATACACACACAAAATAAAATAAATAAAACCAAAAAATCTCAGTTCTGCAACAAAACAATATAAAATTTCTTACCACTTCTTCTATCAGATCTTCTACAATAAGACCTTGCTCATCTGTCCGTAGATTTGTAACCCACATCCAGCCATCTTCCAATTCATTATGGACAATAAACATATCTCCTTTAAGGAAACTGAAGAGTGTTTCAATAAGATTTATGTTAGAAGTACAATCACAATACAAAGTTTAATGAACACAATGCATTCTTGAGCATAATTTCAGCAAAATATTTGAGGAAATCTGAAGATAAAAGATACATTTATTGGTATCCCAAGCACACCACATGCATTTTTCACACAGTTTAAGTAGATATGATAGAGGAACATTTATCCTTCTTCAATTTACATTTAGAATCTAATAGATACTTTAAAGTGTGCTATGGGCACATAAAACAAAAAACTACAGTAACATTAAAAGATAGTAACATTCTTCTGAGAAATCAAGAGGGATCAAATACTAAACACAAGTAAAAACAATCAGAGATTCTCTTAATAGCCTAAGAAAATGATACTTTAATCAAAACCTATATTTGTATAATAAAGCCTGTGGATATCTACTATGTAGGTCTTTGCATATGCAGATAAGTGCTAAAAAGAAGATACAGAACAGTTCATTGAAAAGACATGCAGTTAGCTACAATAAGAGCATAAATACAAAGCATTAAAACACCCAAGGTAGTTTCATTACTGAAAGGTTAGAAAAGCCTGTCCTTAAGCATAATCCCACTCAGGTGTACTGGTTTTGGTCAGTATAGAGTTAAATTTCTTCATAGTAGCTCCTATGGTGCTATGTTTTCAAACTGGGCTAAAAATAATATTGAGAACACACTGATGTTTTATTTATTGCTGAACAGTGCTGACACAGCATCAAGGCCTTTTCTGGTCTTCACACTGCCCTGCCAGCAAGTAGTTCAGAGGTGTACAAGAAGTTGGGAGGGGAAACAGCTGGGACAGCTGACCCCAACTGACCAAAGGGATATTTCAGACCATACAAAACTGTGCTCAGCAATAAACTGGGGGTAGAAGTTGCCAGGTGGTGACAGTGTTCAGAGACTGGCTGGGCATCAGACAGTTGGTGCTGAGCAATTGATTTCATTTGAATCATTTGCCTTTCTTGGGTTTTCTTTTTCTCTCTCTTTGTTGGCTGGTGCTTGGGTTTTTTCCCTTACAATTAAAAAAAATATTCTTTCTAAATATTAAACTTTCTTTATCTCAAGCCAAGAGTTTCTTTCTCATTTTTACTTTTCCAATTCTTCCCCCATTCCACCGAGGGAATTCGATGGCAAAGTTTATTACTTATTAAATGGATGGTAAAATTGAGCAAAAGATCATAAAACCATAAAATAGTAAGGGTTGGAAAGGACCTTAAGATCATCTAGTTCCAACCCCCCTGCCATGGGACACCTCACACTAAACCATGTCACCCAAGGCTCTGTCCAACCTGGCCTTGAACACCGCCAGGGATGGAGCATTCACAACTTCCTTGGGAAACCCATTCCAGTGCCTTACCACCCTCACAGTAAAGAACTTCTTCCTTATATCTCACCTAAAACTCCCCTGTTTAAGTTTGAACCCGTTACCCCTTGTCCTATCACTACAAGAAGAGTTGTCCTAGGTCCAGCAGTAGCAGTCATTTTTTCTCCTTCTTGGTAGCTGGTGCAGCACTATGTTTTTGACTTTCGGCCTGGGAATAGAGCTGATAACACCAATGTTTTTAGTTGTTGCTAAGTCATGTTTACTCTGACCAAGGACTTTGTGAGCCTCATGCTCTGCCAGGGAGGAGGGGAAGCCAGGAGGAAACAGACAGGACACCTGACCCAAACTGACCAAAGAAGTATTCCATACCACAGCACGTCATGCCCAGGATGTAACTGAGAGTTACCTGGAAGGGCTAGGACTGCAGGGTTGGATGAGGTATCAGTCAGTGCTCGGTCGGGTGGGGTGGGGCAAGTTATCGGTCGGCTGGTGCTGAGGTGTTGTATTCTCTTCCCTTGTTATTTCCTTTGTCATTATTATTATTGGTGGTAGCAGTAGTGATTTGTGTTATAACTTAGTTACTAAACTGTTCTTATCTCAACCCGTGGGAGCTGCATTCTTTTGATTCTCCTTCCCATTCCTCCGGGAGCAGAAGGAGGGCAAAAAGGGGGGGAGTGAGAGAACGACTGCGTGATTTATGGATGACTGTTTAAACCACAACAAGAGTCCTTCTCCAGCATCCTTCTAGGCCCCCTTCAGATATTGGAAGCCTGCTATGAGGTCTCCACACAGCCTTCTCTTCTCCAGGCTGAACAGCCCCAACTTTCTCAGCCTATCTTCATACGGGTGGTGCTCCAGCCCCCTTAGACCAAAGGCACGAAGGATAAGGGCATCCCTCCCATTGAGTCACAAGGTTCAGACTAGATCCCCTTGCTTTCTAAACTCCTGATGCGGCTGGATCTAGACATAGTCTCAGGCTAGAACAATGGTATTCATCTAAAAGGCTACAAGTGTCATTTAGCATCAGCTTGCAGTTTTAAGGTGAATTGCAAGATTTCTAACACTTGATTATTAAAGCTAATATACACACACTTGCAATCATATAATCATAGAATGGTTTGGGATGGAAAGAACCTTATGATGATCGAGTTCCAATGCCCGACCATGTCACCCAAGGCCCTGCCCAATCTCACTGCCGGGGATGGAGCATTTACCACTTATTTGGGCAACTTGTTCCAGTGCCTCACAACCCTCACAGTAAAGAACTTCTTGCTTATACATAAACTGAATTTCCTGTTCAAGTTTTAACCCATGGTCCCCTGTCCTATCACTACAGTCCTGATGAAGAGTCCCTCTCTGGCATCCTTGTAGGCTCCCTTCTCCAGGATAAACAGCACCAATTTTCTCATGCTGTCTTTGTATGGGAAGTGCTCTAGGCCCCTTCTCATCCTCATGGCACTCCTTCGGACTTGATCCAAAAGCTCCATGTCCTTCTTACACTGGGGACACCAGAACTGCATACAGTACTCGAAGTGGGTTCTCATGAGAGCAGAGTAGAGCAGCAGGATCACCTCCTTCGACCTCCTAGTCACACTTCTCTTGTTGCAGCCCAGTATACAGTTGGCTTTCTGGGCTGTGAGCGCACACTGCTGGCTCATGTTAAGTTTTTCACCAACCAGCACTCCCAAGTCCTTCTCTGCAGGGCTACTCTGAATCACTTCTCTGTCCAACCTGTAGCTGTGCCTGGGGTTGTCCTGACCCAGGTATAGGACCTTGCACTTTGCATTGTTGAACTTCCTCAGCCCACGTCTCAAGCGTGTCAAGGTCCCTCTAGATGGCAACTCTTCCCTCCAGTGTCCCAACTGAGCCACACAGTTTAGTGTCATTGGCAAATGTGCTGAGGGAGCACTCAATACCACTATATCACCAACAAAGATGTTGGACAGGATCAGTCCCAACACCAACCCCTGAGGGACACCACTCTTAACCAGCCTCTACATGGACACTGAGCAGTGTACTGCAACAATCTGCACATGGCCATACGGCCAAATCTTTATTCACCTGGTGGTCCACCCATTAAATTTATGTCTCTCCAGTTCAGACAAGGATGTGCAGGGCATTGTCAAATGCCTTGCATACAGGTATATGATGTCAAGTGCTATGCCCCTATTCATCAGTTCTGTAGCCCCATCATAGAAGGCCACCAAATTAGGCAAGATTTCCATTTAGTGAAGCCATGTTGGCTGTTACCAACCACCTCGTTGTTTTTCATGTGCCTTAGCATGCATTCCAGGAGAATCTGCTCCATGATCCTGCCAGGCAAAGAGTTGATACTGGTCAGTAGTTTCCTGGGTCTTCCATTTTCCTCCTCTTGAAAATGGGGGTTTGTGAGAGACTGATCTGAAATCAGACTCCACTGTCCATTGTCTCAAAGATTGGTATGAGAAGCTGAGATGGGACTACACTGTTCACTGCCTGAGGGACGAGTGGGAAAGAGCTAATATAAGACTCTTCCAACCATTTCCTGGAAGACTGGTGTGAGGAATTGGAATGGAACTCCACCACTGTCTCAGAGATGGGTGGGAGGAGTTGAGATAAGACTCTTTCATCCATTGCCTGGGAGAAGGGAGTGAGGAGCTGAATTGGGACTCCACTATCCATTGCCTGAGGGATGAATGGGAAAGAGCTAAGACTCATCTGTCCACTACCTGGAGGACTGGTGTGAGGAATTGCTGTCCATTATCCCAAGAATTGCTGCAGACAGGCAGTTGAAAAGCTCCTGCCATTAAAACTGGTCTAGAAGGAAGAGATGACATGAAGAACATAGGTACTCCCCCCAACTCATTATAAAAGGGGGAGTAAGACATCCCCAAAATGGGTACCTTCAAGGGGAAGACTCCAGAAAAATGCCTCCACGAGGACACCCACCTCCAACAGACTCTTGGGGGACACTCTGCTCTGGTACCGACTATGAACCCTGAAGAACTACCACCACCAACAACAATGACAGTGGATCCCTGGGACACCCCTTGATCCATGGTGATGACACTCTCTCTCTTTCTCTGCACCCCGAATCCTTGCTTCATTTTCTACCTTTTTTCCAATCTGTCCTATTGCTATACCCTTTATTACAATATTTTCCCTTTTTTATAATAACTGTCTTTTTGTAATTTGTAATAAACTTACTAATCGATTACGGTACTTGACCTCATTTGTGTCTTAATTTCACTCCTGGGATCACGAATTGAAACAGGGTCCGGCACCGGGGTTTTCTCCGATCAGACCCTGACAGGGTTATATTTCCCTTTTCCCAGTCATCAGAAATTTCACTTGACTGCCGTGATTTTTCAAATATGATGGACAGTGGCTTAGCAACTTCATCCACCAGTTCCCTCAGGACCCGTGGATAAATTTCATCACATCCCATGGACTTGTGCACATTCAAGTTCCTAAGATGATCTCGAACCTGATCCTCTCCAACAGTGGGCCTAAGGTCTTCATTCTCACAGTCCCTGAATCTGCCTTCCAAGACGTGAGTGGCATGGTCAGAGCACCTGTCGATGAAAGCTGAGGCAAGGAAGTCATTGAGAACCTCAGCCTTCTCCAAATCAAGGGTAGACAGCTCTCCTGAATGCTTCTGGAGAGGACCCACATTATCCCTAGTCTGACTTTTGTTTCTGATGTACCTATAGAAGCCCTTCCTATTACCCTTGACATCCCTAGCCAGAATCAATTCTGTCTGGGCCTTAGCTTTCCTGACTGTCCTGGGTTCAGCCATGCCATCCCTCCAACAGATATCAGGGTGGTTGAAGCCCCCCACATGGGCAAGGGCTTGAAAGCATGAGGCTCCCAAGTCATCAAATACCTAAAGCAACACACACACAGAGACATATATACATCAATATATGGTCAATTGCTGAGGTGAGTAGCTCGAGAGAGGACGCCTTGAACACCAGAGTGGGGGAAGATCAGCGTCTAGGAGCCTCAACTCAGAGCGACAAGAGCCACCGAGGGAGCCTCAAGTCCTCCAGGACCTGCCCAGAAGCCGGAAGCTCAGCTCACAGGGGGCGGAGACAGGAGGAATGGCACTAGCCCTGACTGGTTAAAAACCTGCCCCAGGGAGTGTGAGCGACCAGGAGCCTGTCGAGGGAGTCTGCGCGGCAGTTCGCGCAGACAGGCGAGCAGGATGGTGAGCACGCGCCATATGACCAGGGCCCGGTCTGGGAACTCTGCTCTGGCTGCCCCGGCGGTGGCCACCGTAGGCACCCAGACAGAGCCGATGAGAGGGGAGGCTGTAGTGCAGACTTGGGGGTGTAGAGTGCCTGCACTGGTCTGGTGAAGGAAAGATGCAGAATGGGCAGGGCTGCACTCGGTGCTCCCTGGTGGTGGTCCTCCTGCAGCAGGTGGCTGAGCTGCAGGATGCTATTATTAGGCTACAAGATGTCAGGGTAGCTGAGAGGAAGCAGGAATGCTTGATCCCGGCCCAAACTGTGCAGGGTCCTCAAGCTTCCCCTCTAGCTCATGGAGGAAAGAAGGAGGCTGTTAACACGCGAAGCTGGGAATTGGTGACAAAAAAAAAAAACCAACAAAAAAAGGAGGAAAAGGACAATTAAAACCAAGGGACTTCCTCCTAAATCTGTTGTCCCCACCCAGAACCGCTTTGCTGTCTTGCAGGGGGCTCATGAGGAAATGCACTCAAGCCAGAAACAGCTGGCTGATGAAAAAGCGTCGGGTCATAGTAGTAGGGGATTCTACTTTGAAAGGGACAGAAGCACTCATCTGTCGGCCTGACCCGGTCTCAAGGCAGGTGTGTTGCCTGCCAGGGGGACGGATCAGGGATGTGTCACAGAGGCTGCCTGCTCTAGTAAGCCCCACGGACTATTACCCACTTCTGGTGATACATGTGGGTGCTAGGGATATAGATAGTAGTAGCCTGGAGTAACATAAAGAAGGACTACAGAGCCCTGGGAGAGGTGGTTAAGGGCTCTGGAGCTCAGATAGTCTTTTCATTTATTCTCCAGGATACAGTGGAGGACCTAAAAAAAGCTAGGAGGATTAGCCAGGTTAATAAATGGTTAAAAGGGTGGTGTCATAGTCAGGGGTTTAGGTGTCTTGAACATGGGACCCAAGTTTGTAGGCCAGATCTAGCGGGGGCTGGTGGAGCTGGTCTGATAAAGAAGGAAAAGAGCAGTTTTGGTAGGAGGCTTGCCAGACTGGTCAAGAAAGCTTTAAACTAGATGTGTTGGGGGAGGGGGGTATCATTCCATCCCAGCACACCCAGTCAGTTGCCAGCACCTATAATAAATGCTCGGAGCAATGTAGCAATATTCCAGCTGATCCAGCCAATGAGCTGGCTTCATTTGGAGCTCGGCTCAGATGCCTCTATACAAATGCCTGTTGTATGGGTAACAAACAAGAGGAATTAGATATGTGTGCACGTCTACAGGGGTATGATATAATAGGCATTGCAGAAACATGGTGGGATGGCTCCTATGACTGGAGTGTTGGAATGGAAGGTTACAGACTCTTTAGAAAAGACAGGCCTGGCAAGCACGGATGGGGGTTGCCCTTTATGTTAGGGATAGGCTGGAGAGTATCGAACTCTGTCTGGGGACAGGTGAGCAGTTAATAGAGAGTTTGTGGGTCAGGGTTAAAGGGAAAACAGCGATGGGAGACATTACTGTGGGGATCTGCTACAGACCGCCTGATCAAGGAGTGTGGAGACAGTGTTCTCTGGAGACAGAGAATGGATAATTGGTACATAAACTGAATAATCCTGAAAGATACAGCAAGGACGTGAGAGGCCCGATGAAGCCTAAACATGCAAGATAAGAAGAAGCTGGAATTAACGGAGTTAAAGAGAACTGTGGACTGTTGGCAAGCTTTTGAGGTCAAGTTCTCACACCTGTGCTTAATCAATTATGTGTTAGTCGCTAAAGGTCTTCAAGACATGTATCCAATCACAATATGCCAAATCACTGTAAGTGCCTGTAAGAAATGGTATATAAGGCGTTAAAGCTTGGTAATAAATTGGCATTCACTGATCACATTGATCCTTCCTGCGCTGTCAGGGACTCCCACGCTGACAAATGGTGCCCGAACAGGGACCCTCAGATCGGTAACTTGTGGCATGCAAGTTTGAAGGTCTGATCAAAGAGGGGGCGGAGAGCTGGCCGAAATACAGCGCTGCCCTGGTGCTGTGAAGTCAGACGTCTGCAAACTGTGGGATCTCGCCCTGATCAGGTGAGCGGCCTGGGAGGAGAAGGGGCACTTGCTATCCAAAGAGGAACAGGCAGTGATGGAGCTCCTCCCTCCAACATATTCTCTCTAAGAGAGGACTGCAACATGATAGTGCTACCTTACAGAGGCTGTTAAAGTGGGCCCCACAGCGCAAGCTACCTTGGAGGCTTCTGAATGGGAACGTATAGGTCAGGCGTTGTGGGATGAGATTAGTGAAGGGACAAAGGAAGCCCTGAAGTATTCTACGTTATGGAGATCAATAACTGAGACTTTAAAGGAAACGAAATCAGAATGGGCAGCAGTGGCATCTGTTTTCCTGGCTGCTGCTCCTTCGCAAAGTCAGTCAGAGGTAGACTGCTACACCTATGGTATTTGCCCCCACCTTGCGCCTGGCATGACATCACAGAAGCCTCCTCGGCATAAGGGGGAAGATAAAGTGAAACGGCGCTTGCGCCTAAAAGTACAGGCAGAGAGTGCAAACACACACCGCCAACCCAGAGGAAGGAGACCCCAAATCGGAATTGGAACCAGACCCAGAGTCTCCGGCAGAACCGGACTTGTACCCTCCCCTCCCTGACCCCGACTCAGACTCAGACGGTTCAGACAGTTTGGCTCATCTGCAGAAGCAAACCGGCCTCAGTGATGGTCAACTGCAACAGTTGCTGAAGAAATTAGAAGCATTGGGGACAAAAGAAACCTCCGTCCTGCAATCCAGTAGTAAAAAAAAAAACCAACCAAACAAAAAACAAACAAAACTTCCAAGGGGGACTGGAAAGGGGGTGTTGGGCACAGGGTACGGGATTGTGGTAATAACCCTGCTAAACGTTGTCATGGGATGACCAAAGATGCAATTGTTATGGGGGAATTTTTAGCTATGGTTCTCTCGGCATTCCCGGTGTTTAACACTCCACAGGGGGGAAGGAGTCATTGCATTTAAAGGTAGTAGAGGAGGCGCGTCAACCGGTAACATCCTACGGGTTAAAATCATCATATACTCAGGCAATTATCACACGTAGTTTTTCTGCATATACCTTAGCACCATATGATATCTGTATGATAGCTCAATCGTTGCTTACTCCCCACCTTCAGATGTGATTTAAAGTGGGCACAGCAGAGGAAAAGGCTGGATACAGGGCTACTGCCTTTGCCGCTGCTGTTAAACCCCTTCTACAATAAGGTTATGGCAATCATGGGGGTACTAAAGGTATGAGATGTTATAATTGTGGATGGACGGGACATTTTAAAAAGAAACAGTGTACTGTAAAGAAAATTAGTTCAGCAACCCCCCCCCCCCCGGTGTAGTGTTACTGGTTTTGCAGACAAATGTATTAGATGTGACAAATTTGGCCACAAGACAGTTGAATGTCGTTCAAAAAGAACCCCCCGAATCTCCAGGGAGGCGAGACCAGTGCGGGATACAGACGTATTGTATGCTTTTTTGGTGGTGAGAAGGTCTTTCGTTTGCTCTTATCAGGGGAATCGGGCAGACTGTGATGGACTGTGGACTTATGACCCCATATACAACTCATTTAATACAGTCTCTCTGTGATACTCATGTACTAGAAGTTGGTAAATATAAGTATGTCCAGGTTTCTATCGACCTTTGGAGACCTTTATAAATACTACTGGCTACTTCTTCCAGTATAGGCTAGCCACCTGTGTTGGAATTAGTGTGCATTTTAGTCAGTATAAAAGCCCAAGCCTCATGCAATGTGGAGGGAAGCAAAGCCTCTGCGGGGACGCCCACTAAGGTTGAGCCTGCGACCTCGCACTGTGATGATGCTTCTCGGAGCTGGTTTTCTTGTTAGTCTCCACAGGGTCCTTGTGTCACTTTCTGTACATGGGATTGTGTAGCGGAAGTAATGATTGTCTGGATTTTGTGCTTCAAATATTGTAGTTGTGTGGAGTGTGCTTGTGGGATCCCATATGTGTGTGTGTGTGTGTGTGTGTGTTGAGGGCAGACGGTGTTCTGTGTATTTTTTGTTGTTGGGTTCATGTAAAAGTTTCAAATAGATAGTAGTTTAACATTTTGGGCAAGAAAGGGTTAATGCAAAAGTGCAGTTGCCGGCAGGTATTTATGGTTGCTGCTGAAGCAGGAAGGCAGCTGTAGCTGCTGCCCAGCAGGCAGGCATTTGTAGCTGTGCAAAGCAGGGTGAACAGTGGCCACTCTCATCTGAAAGGCTGCAAAAGGCACATGAATTGGTTCAAGAGCAGTTAACAGAAGGACATATTAACCCATCGGTAAGCTCTTGGAATACACCCATTTTTGTTATCACTAAAAAGTCAGGGAGATTCCGACTTTTACATAATTTACGTGAAGTAAATGATCAAATGCAAGCTATGGGGGCTTTACAGCCCGGCCTTCCATTGCCAACAGTGTTACCAGCAGGATGGCCCCCACTTATAATAGATCTAAAAGACTGTTTTTTCACAATACCTTTACACCCTGCGGATACCCAGCGATTTGCATTTACTTTACCATCCCTCAGTAAAGCTGAACCAGCTAAACGATATGAATGGGTGGTCCTACCGCAAGGCATGAAAAATAGCCCTACCCTCTGTCAACTTAATGTTGCAGCGGCCTTGCAGCCGTTACAAAAATTATGGCAACAGACTATTATCTACCACTAAATGGATGATATTCTTTTTGCCTGCAAATCCGGCTTTGATGATGAGGATGTAAAAATCATAGCTAACTCCATGTCTCAGGCAGGATTGCAGATTGCCCCCGAAAAAGTTCAAAGACAGAAACCATGGCAGTATTTGGGATGGCTTATATCTGATTCTGTTGTACAGCCCCAAAAAGTAGAATTGCACCTAGAGCTGAGGACATTGACCGATGTTCAAACCCTAATGGGGGATTTGCAATGGGTCCGGCCTCTTATTGGAATTACTAACGAACAGTTAATGCCTTTACGTCCTTTGCTAAAGGGTGCACAAGCTGACAAATCAGTACTCGTTTCTGAATAACAACATCAGTGTATCCGCCAAATTAATGAATTGATGTCTACCCGATGGGCACAGCGACGGCTGGAGAGCGAACCTATTCATCTCATGGTCATCTCTCATGCACAGTCAGTGTTTGCTGTGATCTTGCAATGGCAAAAGAAAAATGGGAGAGACATCTTGGCTATTTTGGAATGGTTATTTTTGCCATTGCAAGCTCGCAAGAGCATTCAAACACGCATGGAAGTGGTTGGACAAATCATTAGAAAAGGAAGAACACGCATACTTGCCATTTCAGGAGAAGAGCCAGCTAGCATTCACATTCCTATAGCTGTGGAGGATCTAGAGTGGGTAATGCGGCATTCTGTTAGCCTGCAGATGGCCTTGCTGCGATATGAAAGTCTCGGTGGATTTACCTAACGGAAAAGAAGCCTCGTTGCTATTGTCCAATGCATGGATAACACGACCAAAGTTATCCATGAGACCCATTCAGGGAGGGCTAACTGTGTATACAGATGCAGGGAAAAAATTGGCTAGTGCAGTGGTCACATGGTGCCAGGGCAATCAATGGAAACATCACAAACTTTTTGCAAGGTCAGGAGATTCACTACAAACTTTAGAGTTAACTGCGGTTGTCTGGGCAATATTGTATTGGTTACATGTCCCACTTAATGTGGTCACTGATTCGTTATATGTGGTGGGCGTAGTACAACGAATAAAAGATGAATTTATTAGAGAAACGCAGAATGAGCATCTTATGACTCTTTTTCAACAAATTCAACAAGCCATCCGCCAGCATTCAGCAGAATATTGCATCATTCATATTTGGAGCCACAAAAGTCAAGATGGGTTAGATGAAGGTAACGCAAAAGCTGGTAAATTCGTAAGCCATGTTCGTCCTATCGTCAGCCAATTTGACGCTGCACGGATGGCACATGCTCTGTTCCATTAAAATGCACGAGGCCTACAGTGCCAGTATCGACTAACATGGACTGAAGCCACTGGAATTGTTTGAAGTTGTCCTCAGTGCAGCAATCATGGACCAGGACTTGGACTTGGGGTCAACCCTCGGGGTTTGAGGGCTTTGAAGCTGTGGCAAATGGCGGTCACTCATGTTTCTGAGTTTGGGCGTTTGCGTTATGTACATGTTACGGTAGATAGTATTCTAAGTTTGTATGGGCTACAGCACAACCTGGGGGTTAAGTGGTTGGCTATGTAGTTTGATTAAGGCATGCATATGTGGATTGATTGCTTTTGTTTTGTTTTACTATTGATACCTTGCTTATTACAATGTTTGCAACACTTACTTAGTAGATCACTTAGCAAATTTTTCCTTGTGCGACAGGAAGCATCCTGGGTTGTGCAAAAGAAAAACGGGGGAATTGTGGAACAGTGGTTAGCAGAAAGTGGGCATATGAATTATGAAGGGCTGGGCAACATAAATTCTGACTCACATGAAGGCCTGCACAACCCAGGATTGGAGTCGAGTGAGACAGCCTTGAACTCTCTCTGACTCAGCTGAGACGAGGAGGCCTGGAGTCGAAAAAATGAAAACAGAACGTTGAAGCAGGAGCTTGCTGCCCACAAGGAATGTACTGCTTATCGCAAGGCATGCACCCTGCTGTTGCAGAGATATGTGTGTAAAATTTAGCTTAGCCAATAGCAATGTATAGACAGGCGCGTGGACATGTGTATGTAGCCAATGAAAAATGTACTGCTGTCGCATGAACTATCAACAATGCTATAAATTAGGTGAGCTTGTGTAATAAATCAAACAAGAAGCGTAACGCATATTGAGATTGTCTTCTTGATTCGGGTCGCTCCTCTGACATTTGGTGCCCGAACACGGACTCGAGGTTGGACTTGGACTTCTCCAAACTGTGTCCGGCCGTTGCAGCAAAGGCACAGACGGGGGAAGCGGAGGAGCCAGCAGTGCAGGAAACGTCTACTAGCAAAAGTGGTGAAGCTCCGTTAGGAGGGACTGCTGATGTGGCCTGTGCACCCACACCTGCACGGGTAAGACCGCACTCTAAAATCCACCATGGATCGAGAGGCGACACTCACACTTTTAGAACAATTACTTGATAAGCAAGAGGCTAGTGTGAGCACGAAAAAGCTCAGAGAGCTATGTCAGTGGGCAAAGGAGAAAGGACATCTTAAGGACCCACAGCTAATGTTCAGCATTGGTGAATGGAGGGAAATTGGGGACTCTTTGTGGGACGCTACCATTGCTGGGAATAAACCCGCTAAAGAACTGGGGGACACCTGGAGGAAGGTCATGAATCAGATGCAGCAGATGGCGGCAGATAAAAAAAAAAGGGAGAAATGATTAAAAATTCATAGTTTAACCTGTCTGCTTCTCAAGAACTGACAACCTGGAGGAGGCAGTGTATTTGTGTCCTCCTGCCTACAGGTCCATGGCAACTGCCTGCAGTTTGTCAAGCCTTGCCATGAGTTGGACAGATGAATGGAGGAACCTGATGCCTCATCTACAGGAGCTGAACATGAATACCCCAAGCAGAATGAGATAGAGGAAGAGAAAAACCAGTGATTGCTAAACATCATTTAGGGGCAACTGAAAAGTAGCAGCTTGAATATGTGTGTTTGTAAAGTAGCTATTGTTAGAGGCTTTGATTCTGTGTATAAAACCACCTGTATTTACCATCCAGTTGCTAATAAGAAACTACACCTTGTATTGTATGTATTTGTCACTCATAAAAGAGATGTCAGAGTATGCAAATATGTAGTAGCTGGTAGAACATGCTAAGGCAAAAGATAGAAATATTATAATACAATGGCAGTGTTATAAAGCAGGTAATGGAACAAATTAAGAGGGTGGGAGAATTCCACTGGTAAGAAATTTCCTTGGCTAGTCCCTTGCTGGCATCAGCATCTTCAACATGCTGCTGCACCCTGTAATAGTTACTCTGCTAATGTAAATCTGTGTGTGCTTTGATATAATAACAACTTGTTATTGGATGAAGCAGGTGAAACTCTGCATTGACAACAAGGAGCAAGGACTGAGGCTGACAAAATACCTGCTACCACAATCAAGGGCAAGACTGGGCTGGCCTCTGTGTTTGCCACCAAGAAGAACCTTTAGATCCGCTGCGGGCTGCAACACAGCAGGCGTGGAGCGGTGGGGACACATGCCATGCTAGACCTTGATGTGAAGGATGGCCCCCCGTTACCAGAGAGCCATACAGCAGAAAAAGGGGGCAGGCCCAGCAGCCTGTAGTTGGCATATGTTGAAAATATGATCTAGCCCAAATCCCCTGCTCAAGCAGTGTCATCCAAAAGTGCCAAACATAAAAAAAAAAAAAAAAGGGGGAGATCTGGAGACAGTGTTCTCACAGGAGAATGGATAATTGGTACATAAACTGAATAATCCTGAAAGATACAGCAAGGCCTTGAGAGGCCCGAGGAAGCTTAAGCAAGCAAGATAAGAAGAAGCTGTAATTCACTGAGTTAATGAGAACTGTGGACTGTTGGCAAGCTTTTGAGGTCAAGTTCTCACACCTGTGCTTAACCAATTGTGTGTTAGTCGCTAAGGGTCTTCAAGACATGTATCCAATCATAATATGCCAAATCACTGTAAGTGCCTGTAAGAAATAGTATATAAGGAGTTAAAGCTTTGTAATAAATTGGCATTCGCTGATCACATTGATCGTTCCTGCGTTGTCCGAGACTCCCACGCCGACAAAGGAGAACCCGCGGATGAAGCACTCTATAGGCAGATAGGAAGAGACTCACGTTCACAGGCTCTTGTCCTCATGGGGGACTTCAACCACCCTGACATCTGTTGGAATGACACTACCGCCTGGCACAAGCAATCCAGAAGGTTCCTCAGTTGTGTGGCAGCCTTGGATGCAGCGACCACAAGATGGTCAAATTTGAGATCCTCAGGACAGTGAGAAGAGTGCACAGCAAGCTCACTGCCCTGGACTTCAAGAGAGCAGACTTTGGCCTCTTCAGGAACCTACTTAGTAAGGTTCCATGGTATATAGCCCTAGAGGGCAGGGGGGCTCAAGACTCTTGGCTGATCTTCAAGGATCACCTGCTACAAGCTCAGGAGTGTTGCATCCCAACTAGAAGGAAGTGCAGCAGGAGGGCCAGGAGACCTCCTTGGATGGATAAGGAGCTGCTGAGGAAAATTCAAATGAAGAAAGATTCTTATAGAAAGTGGAAGCAAGGACAGGCGGCCTGGTAAGAGTACAGGGATGTTGTCTGGGAAGCTAGGGACCAGGTTAGGAAAGCTAAGGCCCAGTTAGTATTAAACTTGGCTCGGGATATTAACGATAACAAGAAGGGATTCTACAAGTACATAGCAAATAAAAAACAGCCTAGGGAGAACGTAGGCCTCCTCAGGAAGCTCTCGGGAGAACTAGGCACCCAGGATTTGAAGAAGGCTGAGGTTCTGAATGACTTCTTTACCTCAGTCTTCACTGGCAAAGGCTCTGACCGCACCACACAAGTCTTGTTAAGGCAGACGCAGGGACTGTGAGAATGAAGACCTTGGGCCCACTGTAGGAGAGGAACCAGTTGGAGACCATCTTAAAAATCTGAACGTGCACAAGTCCATGGGTCCTGATGAAATCCATCCGCAGGTCCTGAAGGAGCTGGTGTATGAAGTTGCTAAGCCGCTGGCCATCATATTTGAAAAATCATGGCAGTCAGGTGAAGTTCCCGACAACTGGAAAAAGGGAAATATAACCCCCATTTTCAAAAAGGGGAAAATGGATGACCCAGGGAATTACAGACCAGTCAGTCTCACCTCTGTGCCCAGGTTGCCCAGGGAGGTTGTGAATGGTCCATCCCTGTCAGTGTTTAAGGCCAGAGGTTTAGTGCGAGGTGTCCCTGCCCATGGCAGGGGGGTTGGAACTTGATGATCTTAAGGTCCTTTCCAACCCTAACTATTCTATGATTCTATGTACATACATTTGTATATAAATATTAATATAAAAAAGTATCCTGGTGAAAAATTTCCTCAGGTTCAGTGAAAATATTCACATCAGTTTTCTCAGTATTTCTCAACAGTCTTGACTATTAGTGAGCAGAAGTAACAGGTAAACAGTCCTCCTATTTCATAAACTTGAGATTTTACGGACTCTTGAGAGGCATCCCACTGAGGGAGATACCCTGTCGCAGCCTGCTGAGGTCCAGGAGAGCACAGAGGGTCTCTCTCTTGTGACCACTATTTACAGGGTCATAAGATGATTGGCTTTAGTTATCAGTGAATTTCCATACTGGCGTCAGTTCTGTGTCAGATCTACCAGTTGCACAACGCTTATGTTCCAGGTTGTCATTGAATGACTGATCACCCCAGCAGAGCTCCTAGTTCAGATAGTACCCAACATTCCAGATCTCTGTGTGATGCTCCTCACCTTTGCCAGACAAACATAGTTCTTGGTACAGCCAGGGAGCTCTCAGTCATCCAGCTCCTTGTGCCAGTGCAAAGGCTGAGGGCTAACAGGAATTCCTGGGGAAGCAGAGAGTTCCAGGAAAGGGGGAGAGGGATGCACCACCACAATTGCTGGTCACAATACTTATTTATCTATTCTCATCATTAGTTTCTCTGATCTGTGCTGTGATCTCATTTTTGCTGTACAAGACTGGGTTTGGCTTTTGCAGTTTTCTGTGCTGTGTAGTGCTTAGCAGTGTTTTGCCTGGGAGTTTTATTACTAAAACACTCTTTGAGCTTTATCTGGTATTTGAGCTCTGTACTAATGCCATTACTGTACTTCAGGAAACATCTCATGGAGACACTTCCTCTGAGAGGTTTTTTTTGTTTAGTAAATACAGAACAGCACCTTCACCAACTTCTTCATGATGTTTTCTCCCTTGTTGCAATAACTTTTCAGTGTCTTGAACATCCTTGGAAACCAAAATGTGGCATTTCTTTGGAATACTATTTTGGCTTCTTCCAAGTTTAACCAACTATTTAGGAATATCACCCAGGCCCCCGAGGCAGTCTGGTTATGGGTGTCAAGGCATGTGGGAGAACATGGGCAGGTATGTAGAAAGGTTGTCATCTCCAATGGTCTGGGACTTCACTCCCAGATCCTGATGAAGCAATAGAATATTTGAAAAAAAAAAGATGGTCTGGATATTCCAGAGAGGCACATCTTATCACACTGTGCTGGGGCCTGGTCTGCACCTACCAAACACTGCTCTGTACTATTCAGCACCATCAAGGAGAAAGGAAGGTCTCTAGATCTGAAAACATACCAATAGACACTGCGGCTAAACCAGAAACCCATCCACCTCCATAATTAAAAAGAAACGATGGAAGCAGAAATCAACTCGTTTATTAAGGAATGAAGCTTCTCCTAAGAGGGAGCAGAAGAAAGAATCAAAAGAGGCAACCTGTTCTGCAGCAGAGCAGTCACAAGAGCAGGAGGGGGAATGGACTGAAGCCATAAAGGAGACAGAAACCACCTGATCCCTATCCTTAAGTGAAGCATGAGATATGCAAAGCTGTCAACCAGGCAAGCAAATTATCAGCTGGTTGCTCCACTGCTGGGATACTGAGGCCAACAGTCAGGAATTAGAGGGTAAGGAAGCCATACAACTGGAATCCCTTGATAGGGATTAAGGCCACTGACAAAGGGACTGGAAAATGGGCAGGAGTCCTCAGCCTTTGGAGGCAACTCCTGTGAAGTGTGAAGGATAGGTATCCCTTCAAGGAAGATATTGCAAATTCCTGAAACAAGTGGACCACCATTGAGAGAGGCATCCATCTGAGGGAATTAGCCATGACAGAGACAATATATAGCAGGTATCCAAAAACCCAGATGAAATCCAGTGCATGCAGTCCATGTGACAAAAGTTTATATCGAGTGCACCAATATCATACGCCAACACCCTGGTGATAATGAGCTAGAGGGACATGGAAGCACCATGGATGGATTGGCCAGCTAACTCAGAACTTGAAGAGAATCTCGCTTCCTCCCTACAGGCCTGCATCTCAGCTGTGGAGAAACTGTCCCAACAGTTGTCCCAGACGCCAAATAAGGATAGGACTTCCTTACTCATACTGACCAATGTCTTGACTATTAAGAGTCAGCCTTTCTGTTCAAGGGAGAGGGCTACCAGTGGCACACAGCACATGCCACCATCTGCATGAAATTGAATGGTAAACCTACCTGGAGACTAGAAGCTAGATTACAGGAACTGCAAGAAAAAACAACAACCAAAAGGCATCCATCCACCAAGGAAAATCACTGCTCTAGTATCTGTTGGTGTTTAGTTGCTGGCTGCGGGTAAACCACAATCTCAAGGTCATATGAAAACTTTTCACTGGAGAACAGGGGGACTTCTTGATCAAGTCAGATGATGCATCAGGGATATAGGCAATAGCTATGAGGTACTGAAGCTCATCAACTACTAGTTCAATCCATAGATAGCAATTTTCTATGGAACATCTCTCATCTGAGAGTATATGACGGATGCATCCACTCCAAGTGAAAAGTACTTTGGTTCACTCATCACAGACAAGTAGGCCTGACTGAAATCAACCCTGCTGTGCAAACCTTGAGAATTGTGCTAGGCCATATCTTCTCAGGAATCAAGTAGTCTAGGCCATGCCTTATCATGAGATAAAAGTAGCAGTCCAGACAAAACTGCCACAGCTGGACATACATCAAAAGAAAGTTTGCCTATGAGTCAATCACTTCACACTAAATATGTGTAGTTCCCAGACACAGGCCCATTGAGGTGTCCTGTAAAGCAGCAGGCTGCACAGCTGTGACCCCCCACCCACCCCAGGGAAGATATGCCTTGCAAGGTTGAGAAACCCCCTTATCAGAATCTGATATCTATAATGAAGTAAGCAACATTTTACAATAGAATGATAGAACCATTTGGGTTGGAAGGGATTTTAAAACCTCATTTAGTTCCAACCCCCCTACCATGGGCAGGGACACCTTCCACTACACCAGGCTGCGCAAAGCCCCATCTAACCTGGCCTTGAACACTTTCATAGATGGGGCAGCCACAACTGCCCTGGGCAAATTGTTCCAGTGATTCACATCTCCCACAGTAAAGAATTTCTTCCTAATATCTTGTCCTGGTTTCAGCTGGGATAGAGTTAGTTTTCTTCCTAGTAGTTGGTACAGTGCTATGTTTTGGCTTTAGTCTGAGAATAATGCTGATAACACACCAATGGTTTAGTAGTTGCTAAGTAATGCTTACCTTGATCAAGGACTTTTTCAGTCTCATGCTCTGCCAGTGAGGAGGGGCACAAGAAGCTGTGAGGGATCAGAGATAGGACACCTGACCCAAACAAGCCAAAGGGGTATTCCATGCCACAGCATGTCATGCCCAGTATATAAAGTGGGGGAAGTTACCTGGAAGGGACTGATTACTGCTTGAGTCAGGCTAGGTATCAGTCAGTGGGTGTTAATTGCATTGTGCATAGAATCACAGAACCAAATACTTAGGGCTGGAAAGTACCTTAAGATTATCTAGTACCAATCTCCCTGCCATGGGCAGGGACACCTAACCCTATACTGTGTCACCCAAGGCTCTGTCCAACCTGGCCTTGAACACTGCTAGGGATGGAGCATTCACAAACTCCTTGGGCAACCCGTTCCATTGCCTTACCACCCTCACAGAATGACTTCCTTATATCAAACCTGAACTTCCCCTGTCCTAGTTTGAAGCCATTACCCCTTGTCCTATCACTACAGTCCCTGATGAAGAGCCCTTCTCCAGCATCCTCGTAGGCACCCTTCAGATACTGGAAGGTTGCTATGAGGTCTCCATGCAGCCTTTTCTTCTCCAGGCTGAACAGCCCCAACTTTCTCAGCCTGTCTTCAGACAGGAGGTGCTTCAGCCCCCTTATCATCCTCATAGCCGTCCTCTGGACTTTCCTGTTTGTTGTCCACTGGACACTGCTGTTTGTTGTTAAACTGTTCTTATCTCAATCTGCGGGGTTTACATTCTTTTGACTCTCCTCCCCATCCCGCCCAGGGAGGGAAGAAAAGGGGGTGTGAGGAAGTGACTGCCTGGTACTGAGTTACCAGCTGGGCTTAAGCCACAATAGATGGTCCTGAGAGCATCTATACCCCACCCTCCACAGACTTCATTGAGTTTGCTGGCTGATTTCACTCGAAATTAAATCCCCTTGAAGTACACACCAGACTTCCTCATCTTCACAGCCTGTTTAATTTGTTCAAAGGCTTGTTGTTCCTCAGCCCCAATTGAAATTGTTCTTCTTCCAGGTCACGTGATAGAGAGGGCTTACAATCAGACTGTAGTTTGGGATGTGTATTCTCAAGAACCACACAACACTTAAGAAAGCTTGTGTTTCTTTCTTATTAGTTGGTGGAGACGTTGCTGTTATTTTTTTTATCACATCTGTGGGGTCTGACAATGTCCATCCCTACATGTTATTCCCAAAAAATTATCTCCTGTGCAGGTCCCTTAACCTTGCTCTATCTAATGGCAAAACTGGCTTTCACGAGGATTTGGATTTTTATTCCCTTTCTCAAAAAAATTCTCTTCTGTATCGCCCCACACAATAATGTTGTCAATGTATTGCAGGTGTTCTGTTCACAGAAAATAAAAAGAAGGATGAGAAGAGTGTATTGATTTTATGTAACAAGATCTTGGTAGCAGGGGGGTGGACAGGGTTGGCTGAGCCAATCAGAGACTGTGGTAGCACATCTGTGATAACATACTTAAGAAGGGGAAAAAAAACTGTGGGGCAACAGCAACCAAAAAAAGAGATGAGTTAGAATATGCGAGAGAAATAGTTCGGCAGACACCAAGTTCAGTGAAGGAGGGGGAGGAGGTGCTCCAGATGCTGGAACACCCTGGTGAAGACTATGGAGATGCAGGCTGTCCCCCTGAAGACCATGGAGGTTAACAGTGAAGCAGATATCCACCTGAAGCCTGTGGGGGACCCCACAACAGAGCAGGTGGATATGCCTGAAGGAGGCTGTGACCACATGGAGAGCCTGCACTGAAAAAGGTTTTCGGGCAGGACTTGTGACCCTGTGGGGGACCAACTGGAGCAGTCTGGTACTGAAGGACCGTACCCTGGGGAAAGGATCCATGCAGGAACAAGTTCATGGAGGGCAGTCTCCTGTGGGTGGGCCCCACAGTGAAGCAAGAGAAAGGAGCAGCAGAGACAATGTGTGATGAACTGACTGCAATCCCCATTCCCCAACCCCCTGAGCTGCTGGGGGGTGGGGGGGACAGTACCTAGAGAATTTGAGAGAAGAATGGAGGGATGGGGAGGTGTTTTTAGATTTGTTCTTATTCCTCATTATCCAACTTTGGTGTTAAATGGTAAGAAATTAATTTCCCCAAGCCAAGTTTGTTTCACCTGTGACTCTAACTGGTGAATGATCTCCCTGTCCTTATCTCAACCCATGATCCTTTCATCATAGTTTCTCTGCTATGTCCATCTGAGAAGGGGGAGTGATAAGAGCATCCAGACAGGCAATTCAATAACTTCTAAAAATATTAAGAATACACATTAAAAATATTATTTGTTCAATACAGAGTCTTTACAAAAGGGGAAAGGCAAAAGGAAAGGGAATCATTCTTGCTCCATTTCAAGGACAGAGGTTTTAAGCACAAGCAACAGAATGAGTGACAGAACATTAAAGGCAAAGTTGGATTATTTTTTTTCCTTATTTCAAGGAAAAAACTGGTTGGAAGCTATGGACCAGGTTAGGAAAGCTAAATCTGGCAAGGGATGTGAAAGATAACAGGAAAGGATTCCATAATTACATTGCAAATAAAAGGCAGACTAGGGACAACATGGGCCCTCTCTGGAACCTATCAGGACTGGCTACCCTGGATTTGGAGAAGGCTGAGGTTCTTAATGACTACCTTGCCTCCATTTCACTGGCAAGTGCTCTGACCCCCCCCCCTTCCCAAGTCTTGGAAGGCAGATGCAGGAACTGTGAGAATGAAGACCTTAGGCCCACAGTAGGAGAGGATCCAGTTTGAGACCATCTTCAGAACCTCAATGAGCACAAGGCCATGGGATCTGATGAAATCCATCCGCAGGTCCTGAAGGAGCTGGCGAATGAAGTTGTCATTGTCCATCATATTTGAAAAATTATGCCATTCAGGTGAAGTTCCCAATGACTGAAAAAAGGGAAATATAACCCCTATTTTTAAGAAGGGAAAAATGGATGACCCAGGGAACTATAGACCAGTCAGTCTCACCTCTGGGCCTGGCAATATCGTGGAGCAGATTCTCCTGGAAAGCATGCTAAAGGCACATGAAAAACAACAAGGTGCTTGGTGACAGCCAGCATGGCTTCACTAAGGGGAAATCCTGCCTGACCAATTTGGTGGCCTTCTATGATGGGGCTACAGAACTGATGGACAGTGGTAGAGCAGGTGACGTCATCTACCTGGACTTGTACAAAGCATTTGACACTGTCCTACATGACATGCTTGTCTCTAAATTGGAGAGACATCAATTTGATAGATGGACCACTCGGTGGATAAAGAACTGGATGGATGGCCGCACACGAAGAGTTGTAGTCAACAGCTCAATGCCCAGTTGGAAAACAGTGGTGTCCTTCAGGGATCTGCATTAGGACTGGTCTTGTTCAACAAGAACAGTGGGATTGATTGTGCCCTCAGCAAGTTTGCCGATGACACCAACCTGTGTGGTTCGGTTGATACGCTGGAGGGAAGGAATGCCATCCAGAGAGACCTTGAAACGCTTGTGAGGTGGGCTGATGCCAACCTCATGAAGTTTAACCATGACAAGTGCAAGGTCCTACACCTGGGTCAGGGCAATCCCAGGCACAGCTACAGGTTGGTCAGAGAAGCAATTCAGGGCAGCCTTGCACAGAAGGACTTGGGGGTGTTGGTTGATGAGAAAATGAACATGAGCTGGCAGTGTGCGCTCACAACCTGGAAAGCCAACTGTATCCTGGGTTGCATCAAAAGGAGTGTGACCAGCAGGTCGAAGGAGGTGATCCTGCCCCTCTACTCTGCTCTTGTGAGACCTCACTTGGAGTACTGCGTACAGTTCTGGTGTCCTCAACATAAAAAAGACATGGAACAGTTAGAACAAGTCCAGAGGAGTGCCACGAGGATGATCAGGGGACTTGAGCACCTCCCATATGAAAACAGGCTGAGAAAATTGGGCCAAAGGGCAATGGGTTCAAACTTAAATAGGGGAAGTTTAGATTTAGATAAGGAAGAATTTTTTTACTGTGAGGGTGGTGAGGCACTGGATTGGGTTGCCCAAGAAAGATATGAATGCTCCATCCGTGGCTTTGTTCAAGGCCAGGTTGGACAGAGCCTTAGAGAACATGGTTTAGTGTGAGGTGTCTCTGCCCATGGCAGGGGGGTTGGAACTAGATGATCTTCAAGGTCCCTTCCAACCCTAACTGTTCTACAATTCTGTGATTCTAAGACACTAAAAATACTATTCTTCATTTTATCAGAGTAAATTTTCACATTCACTTTCTAGTTGTCAAGATAGGTTTTGCTTGAACTGTTTATTTGTTACAAGCTACTCCTGCAGGCAAATCCAGAGCCAATGTATTTCAAACCCTCACGAGACATTTTCATACAGAATTCTTTAATGCATAAACTTACATTTTTCTCAAAGTGGGAAAACCTTTGAAATTAGTAATGTTCTACTTCTAGACTAAGTTTCATAGTTCTGTCCATTAAACATACCTCTTCTTACAATTAATACAAACAGTATACCCAAAACAAAAATTGGAGGGGAAATGCAAGCATAGTGAACATATACTAAAATAATTTATAAATACTCCAAGAATTTCACAACTGCTTCTACCTCTTATTAAAACATACCTTATTTCATCAGTTTCTGGCACTTTGGTGTAAGGTAGAATTGCTCGAACTCTTCTTCTATCCTCCACAGGCTACAATTTTAGAGAAGAGTGCATAGATATTAATTTTACATTCACTCTAGTTCAGACTTCCTCCCCCCAGCATTATGCTATTCTGAGGCAAAAGACTGGTAATAGTCATTGTATCCCTTTGCTATTTTTAAGTTTTCAAATTGTTGAAAAAAGTAAGAGCTGGAAATGCTTATTTCCTGAAGTTACCTACAAAAGCTCTCATTTTGTTTCTAGCCTTTTGACAGTCTCTATCACATTTTCTACAAAAATCAAATTGCCAATAATGTCATTCCTATGAAAGAGTACTTTAGAACTTTCTTCTATTTAGTGGAAATTTTTGAAAGTTTAGCATTCAGAAACATTTTTATGGGGGCCTTTTTTGGGGTTTTTGGGCGGTTTTTGTTGGGATTTTTTGTTAGTTTGTTTTAATTATTGATACTGTCTTAAGGATGGTCAATTGAAAGAAACCCAGGTTTCAGTAGCTTTGGTTATTTCCAGGAGGCATATTTTGAAATCTTTGCTACAAAATAGTAATATTATTTTGAAATATTTTATTAAGTCAGTATAAAACCATAGGGCTAACTACA
Organism: Neopsephotus bourkii; assembly: GCF_033783945.1. Lineage (NCBI taxonomy): Eukaryota > Metazoa > Chordata > Aves > Psittaciformes > Psittacidae > Neopsephotus > Neopsephotus bourkii. Next base: position 55,243 of record NW_026902317.1, on the reverse strand, counting down.
TTACAGTGCTGATCTTTACTAGCCAAGAACCACACATTTTCTGGTTTATCTCAGTTTACATACAATGTTATTACTGTATTTGGAGAAAACTGCAGTACCTGGTATATAGCTTTCTCATTAGAGATTTTCATTTTAAAAAAAAACATTTTTTTTAATATTACTTTCTATCAGCAACAACATGCTTATATATTCTTTATATTTAACCATACATTGAGACAGCTCTAGAATTAGTGGAAGTCTACAATGCTTTTTTCATAGAAAACTATGAAAATCAAATGCAAGATTAATGATGTTAATATTTATGTAAATTACATTTAAAAAATTTACTACTTGCCTCTGGAGGTGCTACTGGAAAGAATAGTTTTTCCCCCTTTAGCAAACAAGACACATGTCTGTAATAACCAATTAAGTCTGAGAGTGATGCAAAGCGACGTCCACCAATGTAATAGTCTCCACACATGGCAATAATCCTATTAATAAAGAAAAGGAAGCTTAACAGAAGAAAATCTTTTGCAACAAAACATTTGTGTGTTATTTTGTTGGGTTTGTGATTTTTTTTTATATAAAGGATAATGTTGAGTTTTTAAAGCAGGCTATGTTCAACAAAATACAATATTACAAACTCACTCGTATACACGCACCCTCTCCCCTTAACTAATGAATAAATATTTGAAGACTGCAAAGAGATGTAGCTTAGAAAAAAGTAAGCAGATTTGCTAGAACTAGATGAAATTAAACACAAAAATGTAATTACCAGCATCCTGGACAAATTACATACTACATTAATATTTCTATCATGCAGCACACAGCTTATATGCTAGGCCTGTATAAACTTGGCAAAGTATCAATACATTTTGATAATAAATAACTGCATTTAATTATGCAGCACAGAACACTGAAATACCTTCAAAAATTACTTTTCTACAATTCGTCTGGTATCCATGCTAAAAATAAGAACTTTGTAATAATAATGTACTCAATTTTAAAGCCTGTTAATAAATAGGAAAAAATGCTTAAAAAAAAAAAAAGCATTTCAATAGTTCAACACAAAATGAAATTCTTAGAAAACTGCTCATCTTAATAACTTATGTAGTTGGGGAGGGTGTTGTAAGTTTGTTTTGGGGTTGGGCTTTTTTGCAGGGTGGTGGTGCATATTTTAGTCCTCAGATTTGTGAATGCACTTTCTCATACAAACAAAAATGTAACTACCATGTCTGTTCATATTTCTATGCAACACAAGTTCTGAAAATAGCTAGAAAAAATTGATTAAGAGAGTTAACATTTTCTCCTGGGTTCAGAAGTAGCAGTCATTTTTATGATACCTTAGTTACCAGCCTGTTCTTATCTCAACCCATGGGATTTACATTATTTTGATTCCCCCAACCCTCCGGGAGCGGGAGAAGGAAGGAGGGGGGGAGTGAGCGAACAGCTGCATGGTTGTGAGCTACCAACTGGGCTTAAACCATGACAGTTCTTTCTGGTGCCCAATGCGGAGCATGAAGGGTTGAGATAACGACAGATCTGACTGGAGTGTGCCTAATCATATTTGTGATAGGCATTAATTGTTTTAAATTAATAGTCACTTTTCAAAATGCTGATTTATGTGCTCTCAGAGTTGTTGTGCTTGGTCTCAGAGTTTCAGCATGTCATACCTTACTTAGAGCAGGTATTTGCTCTTTCAGTGTTTATCGGCTGGGGGACCTGGGCTAAGGTTACTGTTTCACTGTACTTCATGGTAATGACTTGTAATACAGTAGACTTTAGAGATGAGATTCAGAGCAGCCCTGCACAGAAGGACTTGGGGGTGTTGGTCAATAAGAAAATGAAGATGAGCGCGCAGCGTGCGCTCGCAGCCCAGAAAGCCAACCATATCCTGGGCTTCATCAAAAGGAGCATGACCAGCAGATTGAATGAGGTGATCCTGCCCCTCTACTCTGCTCTTGTGAGACCTCACTTAGAATATTGTGTGCAGTTCTGGTGTCCTCAACATCAAAAGGACATGGAACTGTTGGAACAAGTCCAGAGGAGGGCCACCACGATGATCAAGGGACTGGAGCACCTCCAGTGTGAAGATAGGCTGAGAAAGTTGGGGCTGTTCAGCCTGGAGAAGAGAAGGCTGCATGGAGACCTCATAGCAGCCTTCCAGAATCTGAAGGCGGCCTAGAAGGATACTGGAGAGGAACTCACCATTAGGGACTGTAGTGATAGGACAAGGGGTAATGGGTTAAAACTTAAACAGAGGAAATTTAGATTGGAGATAAGGAAGAAGTTCTTTACTGTAAGGGTGGTGAAGCACTGGAATAGGTTGCCCAGGGAACTTGTGAATGCTCCATCCCTGGCAGTGTTCAAGGCCAGGTTGGACAGAGCCTTGGGCGACACGGTTAATGTAAGGTGTCCCTGCCCATGGCAGGGGGGTTGGAACTAGATAATCTTAAGGTCCTTTCCAACCTTAACTATTCTATGATTCTATGATTCTAGACTCATTGATCATGAAACTTGGCTGGTATGCATTCTCAGCATGGTCATCACCTCTATACTTTGGGAGACATATAATGGAATTTCTTAACAATTACATATCTTTCTTTTCCCTTTTTTCGGAGGGTCAGTCTATGGACGAGATATTCGCTCACACCCTCTGCTCCCCTACCAGGCTATTTACAGTGGGAGAAGATTCTGGAAACATTAAAGATATTGAATATCCTATCAGTGCCCTTGAAATCAATCTCCTACTTCTGCTGAGAACCAGTTTGTCTCTGTTTTGCCTATGGCATGACCACCCTGAGAATGCCCAATCTCGTACGATCACGGAAGCTAATCAGGGTCCTCCAGCTCGGGTCTTGCTAAGGTTAAACAGTGATGTAGGAGGACCACCAACAGATTTTCCCTGAGGCTGGACAGTCATGAGTGGCAGGGTGTGTGTGGCAGTATGGGTAAGTATCTAGTCCACTGGGTCCCTATAGTGCTTTGGAATCATCAGATATGGAAGGCAGCTGTATGGAATTCTCTGCAACAAGCTGCAGAACCTGCTGAAGGAGAATGTGAATCAAGTCAGTTTGGAGGGATGAAAGCCATCCAGCTGGCCTTGGACATCTCTGAACGAGAAAAGCGGCCAGTACTTTATCTCCATACTGACTCATTGATGGTGGCAAATGCCCCATGGCGGTGGTTGCAGCAGTGGAAGCAGAGCAACTGCAACACAGAGGTAAACCCATCTGGGCTGCTGCACTGTGGCAAGATATCGCTGCCTGGGTGCAGAACCTGGTGGTGAGGGTACGCCACCTAAAGGCTCATGTACTCATGAGTCAGGCCACTGAAGAACACCAGAACAACCAACAAGGTGATAAAGCTGCTAGGATTGAAGTGGCTCAGATGGATTTAGATTGGCAATGTAAGGGTGAATTATTTTTAATCCGGTGGGCCCATGACACCTCAGGCCATCAGGGCAGAGATGCAACATATAGATGGGCTTGTGACAGAGGGGTGGACTTAAGAATAAACATTATTGCCCAGGTTCTCCATGAATGTGAAATGTGCTGCAATTACACAAGACAAGCAGTTAAAGCCTCTCTGGTATAGAGGACGATGGCTGAAGTACAAATATGGGGAGGCCTAGCAGATTGACTCCCACCGACCTACCAGGGCAAGCGCCATGTGCTTACTATGGTGGAAGCACTGTGACACACGCCACTGCCCAAAACACTATCCTTGGCCTTGAGAAACAAGTCTTGTGATGACATGGCACCCCAGAGAGAACTGAGTCGGACAGTGGGACTCATTTCTGGAACAACCTTATAGACACTTGGGCCAAAGAGCATGACACTGAGTGGGTATATCACATCCCCTATCATGTACCAGCCTCTGGGAAAATCGAATGTTACAATGGGCTGTTTAAAATTACACTGAGAGCAATGGGTGGGAAGAATTTCAAACACTGGAAAACACATTTAGCAAAAGCCACCAGGTTCGTCAACACCAGAAGATCTGCCAACAGGGCTGGCCCGGCGCAGCCCAGTCAGAACTTTTAAATATTGTAGAAGGGGATAAAGTTCCTGTGGTGCACATAAAGAATTTGCTGGGGAAGGCAGTCTGGGTTATTCCTTCTTCAAGTAAAGGCAAAACCAGTCATGGGATTGCTTTTGCTCAAGGACCTGGATATAACTGGTGAGTAATGTGGGAAGACTGGGAAGTCTGATGTGTACCTACAGGGGATTTGATTTTAAGGGAAACAGCTAATGAACTCAATTGTATGCTGCTGCCTGCTATGTAGCACTTTTATAGCCCATCAGCCAGATATCTTCACGTCACCATAGACTGACTCCAACTTCCCTATGACCATCACCCAACAGAGAATGAGACCAGATGAGCTCAGCAGTGACCAGACAAGTTCAGCAGTGACCAGACAGCAAGCAACAATCCAACACTACACACGATTGCTTCTGCCCTGAAACAGTTAAAACGGGTGGAACCTGACATTCTGGACTGGATGAACTCAGCAACTTTATAGGGATTGGTACACGGACTACTGGACCATGGACTAACATCTCTCCTGGTGTGTGTGTGGGGGGTGTGTAGGTGCATGTATATATATATATGAGACAAAAGTGATGGCATATTGAAAAATGTGGGATCTGAATATGACGTGAATAGTATGGAATAAGGGGTCGATACTGTCTTGTGTTCAGCAGTAGCAGTCATTTTTCTCCTTAGTAGCTGATGCAGTGCTGTGGTTTTGACTTTCAGGCTGGGAATAACGCTGATAACACCAATGTTTTTAGTTGTTGCTAAGTAATGTTCTCTCTGACCAAGGACTTTCTGAGTGCTCTGCCAGGGAGGAGGGGAAGCTGGGAGGAAGCAGAGACAGGACACCTGACCCAAACTAGCCAAAGAGGTATTCCATACCACAACATGTCATGCCCAGCACATAAACTGGGTTTTTTTACTCAGAAGGTGCAGATCGCTGCTCGAGTTGGGCTGTGTATCGGTCGGTGGGTGGTGAGCAATTGTATTCTTTCCCTTTGTTATTCCCCTTATCATTATTATTATTGGTGGTGGTAGTAGTAGTAGTTTTGTATTATACCTTATTTTCCTGACTGTTCTTATCTCAACCTGTGGGAGTTATATTCATTGGATTATCTTCCCATCACTTTGGGAGGAGCGGGAAGAGAAAAGGGGAGAGTGAGCAAGTGGCTATGTGGTTTTGAGTTGCTAGCTGGGCTTAAACCTCTACACATTTTTTAAAACATCTGTATTACACAAGAATCATTTGTAAAAGGAAAAAAGTACAAAGGTTGAATTAATATTTTTAACCAGACAGTCCAAAGAAACAATCATTTATGTAAATTGAGGGCATCAAAATGACCTGAATTTTTCCAGCAATGCCGAAGTTGGATAGCAGTCCTGAGTAATAACACTGCTTTAAAAATGTGAAGACCTATCTGGAAAAGCAACTTGGAGAAGTGAGAAAACACTCACAGTGGGACTGAACTTTTCCTTTAGTCATACATTAAAAAAAGTGAACAAGACATTTGATATATTTAAAGACTATAATTTTTTTGGTAAAAATTACAAAATCGACTGTTTTATGAAACCTGCAGAATGCTAAAACCAGTTTCCAATAAATTATGTAGTAAATTGGAAAAAAATAATTTACACCATGTACATAAATTGCCATGTCTTTTAAATACCTCTAAGGATGGTGACTCAACCATTTCCATGGGCAGTCTGTTCTAATGATTAACAACCCTTTTAGCAAAGACATTTTTCCTAATATCCAATCAAAACCTCCCCTCGTGCAACTTGAGGCCTTTTCCTCTTGTCCTATCGCTTGCTACTTGGGAAAAGAGACAGACATCCACCTTGCTACAAATCCTTTCAGGCAGTTGTAGAGAGCAAGGTCTCTCCTCAGATGCCTTTCCTCCAGGCTAAACAACCCCAGATCCCTCAGTCACTCCTCGTAAGACTTGTTCTCCAGACCCTCCACCAGATTCATTGCTCTTTTTTGGACATGTTCCAGCACCTCAATGTCTTTCTTGTAGTGAGTGGCTCAAAACTGAACACGGTATTTGAGGTGCAGTCTCACCCATGCCAAGTACAAATCACTTCCCTAGCCCTGCTGGCCACACTATTTCTGATACAAACCAGGATGCTATTGGCCTTCTTAGCTACCTGGACACACTGTTGGCTTACATTCAGCCAGCTGTTAACCAACACCCCCAGGTCCTTTTCTGCCAGGCAGCTTTCCAGCCACTCTTCATAGAATCGTAGAATGATTTCAGTTGATAAAGACCTTAAAGATCATCTAGTTCCAACCCCCTTGGCATAGTCAGGGACACCTTCTACTACACCAGGTTGCTCAAAGCCCCATCCAACCTGGACTTGAACACTTCCAGGGATAGGCCACCTACAGCTTCTCTGGGCAACCTGTTCCAATGTCACACCACCCTCACAGTGAAGAATTTTCTCCTAGTATCTAACCTACATCTACCCTCTTTCAGCTTAAAGCCATTCCCCCTTGTACTATCACCACATGCCCTTGTAAAAACTCCCTCTCCAGATTTCTTGTAGGCACGCTTTAGGTATTGGAAGGCTACTATAATGTCTCCCCAGACCCTTCTTGTCTCTAGGCTGAACAAGCCCAACTCTCAGCCTGTCTGCATAGGAGAGGTGCTCCAACCCTCTGATAATCTTTGTGGCGCTCCTCTGGACTTCCTCCAACAGTTCCACATCAAGTCCTTCCCCAAAACTGTAGCATTGCACAAGGTTGTTTTGGCCCAAGTGCAGGACCCAGCTCTTAGCCTTGCTGAACTTCATACCACTGGCCACAGCCCATCAATCCAGCCTATCCAGATCCCTCTGCAGAGCCTTCCTTCCCTCCAGCAAATCAAGACTCCTGCCCATCTTGGTGTCACCTGCAAACTTACTGAGAGTGCAATCTCCTTGACTAGATCATTGACAAAGATATTAACCAGAACTGGCCCAAATACTGACCCCTGGGGAACACCATTTGTGACTGGCTGCCAACTGGATTTAACTCCATTCACCACAAGTCTTTGGACTCAGCCATACAGACAGTTTTTTAACCAGCAAAGAGCACACTTACCCAAGGCATAAGCAGCCAGTTTCTTCAAGAGAATGCTGTGGGAAATGGTGTCAAAGGCTTTACTAAAGTCCAGGTAGTCATCATCCACAGCCTCTCCCTCATCCACTGAGCAGGTCACCTTGTCATACAAGGATATCAGGTTAATTAAGCAAGACCTGCCTTTCATAAACCCATGCTGACTGGGCCTCATCACCTGGTTATCCTGTACCTGCTGTGTGATGGCACTCAAGATGAACTGCTCCATAACCTTCCCCAGCACAGAGATCAGAGTGACAGGCCTGTAGTTTTCCAGATACACCTGGCCCTTCTTGTATATGTGCGTAATATTTGCTAACCTCCGGTCAACTGGGATCTCCCCGGTTAGCCAGGACAGCTGATAATCAATTGAAATTTGCTTGGTGAGCACTTCTGCCAAAGAAGGAAGTCTTATGACATAACTTCAAAAAGTGAAGTTGAAGAATATATAACATCACTGATCAGTGAAGATAAAAATATACAATAAAAATCAAGAAATTGATAAAAACTATTAGTAAACAAATCAAATTTCAATTAAAGAAAAACAATATCTAAAATCATGGTACATCTGGAAAATGAATAAAAATTATCTTAAAGTTATTTCAAAACAAATTACAGGACAAAAGGTTAAACATGTCTGACTAAATATTTACTTAGCATTTTACTTCTTTGCAAAGCTTCTGAACAAATAAAAATAAAAAGAGCATATTTTATATCTGTAGTTGTTTTCTTAGGATCAGGTTTGATACCATCTTCAGAAATTGAATGAGCACAAGTACATGGGACCTGATGAAATCCATCCGCGGGTCCTGAAGGAGATGGCAAATGAAGTTGACATTGTCCATCATATTTGAAAAATTATGCCATTCAGGTGAAGTTCCCAATGACTGGAAAAAGGGAAATATAACCCTCATTTTCAAGAAGGAAAAAAAGAGAAGACCAAGGGAACTACAGACCACTCAGTCTTACCTCTGTGCCTGGCAAAATCTTAGAGCAGATTCTCCTGGAAAGCATGCTAAGGCACATGAAAAACAACAAGGTGCTTGGTGACAGCCAACATGGCTTCACTAAAGGGAAATCCTTCCTCACCAATTTGGTGGCCTTCTATGATGGGGCTATAGAACTGATGGACAGCGGTAGAGCAGGTGACGTCATCTACCTGGACTTGTACAAAGCTTTCAAAGCTGTCCCATACAACATCCTTGTCTCTAAACTGAAGAGACATTAATTTTATAGATGGACCACTCAGTGGATAAAGAACTGGCTGGATGGTGGTACGCAAAGAGTTGTAGTCAACGGCTCAGTGTCCAATTGGAGACCAGTAACGAGTAGTGTCCCTCAGGGATCGGTGTTGGGACCGGTCTTGTTCAACATCTTTGTCGCTGACATGGACAGTGGGATTGATTGTGCCCTCAGCAAGTTTGCCAATGACACCAAACTGTGTGGTTCAGTTGATATGCCGGAGGGAAGGGATGCCATCCAGAGGGACTATGACATGCTTAAGAAGTGGGCCAATACCAATCTCATGAAGTTCAACCAAGCCAAGTGCAAGGTTCCACACCTCGGTTGGGACCATCCCAGAAACAGCTACAGGTTGGGCAGAGAAGATTCATAGAACAGTTAAGGTTGGAAAGGACCATAGTATCATCTAGTTCCAACCCCCCTGCCATGGGCAGGGACAGCACTGTCCTGGTTTCAGCTGTAACAGTTATTTTTCTCCTTCCTACTAGCTGGTGCAGTGCTGTGATTTTGACTTCAGTCTGAGAATAATGTTGACATCACACAGATGATTTTATTTGTTGCTAAGTAATGCTTACTCTGATCAAGGACTTTCTCAGTCTCATGCTCTGCCAAGGAGGAGAGGCACAGGAAGCTGGGAGGAAGCAGACAGGACACCTGACCCAAACTAGCCAAAGGGGTATTCCATACCACAGCACATTATTCCTAGTATATAAACTGGGGGGAGTCACCCGGAAGGCCCAGATATCTGTTTGGGTCTGGCTGGGTTTCGGTTGGCGGGTGGCAAGCAATTGTATTGTGCATTACTTATGTTTATTGCTTTCATTTCCTTTTCCCCTTTTAGTTTTATATTATCTCCCCTTGCTATTTCCCTTATCATTATTATTATTGTTGTTAGTAGTAGTTCTGTATGGTACCGTTCTTCTTTCAACCCACTGGATTTATATTCTTTCAGTTCTCCTCTCAATCCCTCCGAGGGGGGGGGGGAGGTAGAAGGGGGGAGTGAGTGAGCGGTTGTGTGGTTCTGAGTTACCAGCTGGCCAAAGAAGCTGTGAATGCTCCATCCCTGGCAGTGTTCAAGGCCAGGTTGGGCAGCCTTAGGCAACATGGTCTAGTGTGTTGTGTCCCTGCCCATGGCAGGGGGTTGGAACTAGATAGTCTTAAGGTCCTTTCCAACCCTAACTATTCAATGATTCTGTAATTCTTGGACTTTTGTTCTATTTTTCTTTAACAGGTCAGTATTCTGACACATTCCTGCTTTAAAAATCTCCCTTCTTAGTTGTTTAAACTATATTTCTCCCATACAGAAGTGTAAAACACATACTAAGATAGATCTTCAGAGATAAAATCTGAAGTTTTTAAGCACATAGCACTGCAAGGGAAGTCAGAAAATAATATAACTTTAAAGATCTAGCCTAGATCTCTTGGCATATTTTCTACCAGATTACTAATAAAATTCATGGTAAATTATTTAGAAGATAGGTTTATAAATGAAATTTCACAATTTATTATTAAATCAAGCTCAAATGAAACCTTCAGAACAGATGGCACTAGGAAGCACAAAGACTTGTTCAATCACAGAAAATTCTGAAGAACAAGATGAAAAGATAAAGATTTTCCTTCCCAATATTTATATCACTCAGCAGCTCAGCAAAAAACATACTATAACAGCCAAAAAGAATTTTGTTTTAATGGACTCCTACACTATCTGTAAACATATACTGAACCAGTGTATACCCATATCCAACATGGGGAACAGGGATCTGAAGAATTTCCACCTAAAATATTGGTATTTTAGTTAAACAGAAATATGTGCTGAAAAGTTAATAAAAAATATATCACTTTTAGGCAAAAAAATATCAGCAAGATTGTTGACCAATGGAAATTTCACCCCTTTTTGGAATGCAAGGAACAAGCTTTGGTAAAAGTGACAATTCTAGTCTGTGAAACCCAGTGGACATATCCTTGCATTTGGCTGAAATAACTTCAAGACTGCCATTCTTGAGGCTGAAAAATGTTTGAGTGTAGCATTTGCCCTTCTAATAACAAAAACAGTCCACAGTCAGCAAATGAAGCCAAAATCATGTCTGTTCTATGAAGACCAGTATCAGCAAACAAATTAGTTTCCTTTGAATAGTTCTCCCTTCACATATTTAATGGATCCAAGAAGGAAAGATTCTTGAAAATTTGAAAAGATAAGGAACCCTTTCTTAGTCTTTAACGGTTTCCCATTTTCTGAGATGCCAGAAACATATTTATCTTGGACATGAACCAACATTCAACACCTGATTAGGTACAATAACAAGAAGTTATTAGAAAAATAAGACTCTTAAAAACAGCACTTGAAAAGCAAGTATTAACATAATTTAATTTTCTCCTACTGTTACATGGTAACCAGTTCCCAAACAAGAATCATTATAGCCAAGAAGCATGAATTGTTTGTTCAGACATGATGTAAATATGAGCATGCTATTTCTGTTTGCTTTGCAAGTAAATTTACTTTCAGTTTATTTCTTGTTATCTAGATAGCAATTTTTTTTTTTTATTGCTGAAGATTCATTTGAGATCCTATATTGTGAAGATGAACATTACACTGCAGCATACTACTTGCTGACTAACATTCAAGCGCTTCCCAGAACATCTCCCGTTTACACTAAATGAGAATAAATTAATGTATACAACTTCACAATGGTAAAATAATCTAAGTTACAATTTTGTATAAAAGCCTATTTGTATTTAGAATGAATTGTAACATACGGAAAACTGATTCCAGCAAATCCTCATATTATTAAAACATAACTTCTTTGTTTTTCCTTATTTCTTTCTTATAAAGGAAGCACCCAGATTTGATATGACTGACATTCAAGTATGTCCTGTGAGCTGCAATAACTGAGGAACAGACTCAAAACAATCTCCTCAGATTACTAAGAAAGAAGCCTGCATGTTATTGTAAATTTAGTCACAACAGCATTAAACAAGCTTCTCTATTCTGATTTTGTTGGTTTCCTCACATTTTCATTCTTTAGCCTGTAAAGAAATTTTTAAGTAGCATGGTTTAAAACAATTAAACCCTAGTAAAGAGTTATAACATACATGGATAAAACAGAGAAAAAATTCCATTTATAAAACAACTGTTTTCTATACTGCACTAAGTTCTAAAACGGCAAATAAACAGGTTAGAGTGCTTTAAAATAAAACATTTAATTCTCACCTAAAATGATTGACATTTGTTTTACTAAGGAATGAAAGAACAAATGAACCCGGTCTCCGATCACTCTCTCGAATAAGGTAACTTCCAGGTTTTCCCGCTTGCCTAAGACGCTCTTCTGCAATTGCTCTGACAAGTTTTCCATGATACCACCTAAAACAAAAATGTAACAATGGGTATCCTCAGAATTTAAGGCTTCTGTTTATTCTCACAGAACAGACCTGTGACACTAATGAAAGTTCTCAGTTAAAACTTTGTTTCAAATAAAGTTATCAGAATTTTAGATGTGCCACCTCTCTCAAATTAATTTATTCCAATACACAGAATTTTTAAAGCTTCATAGGTTCAGACAACCCAAACAACTCACAGCGGAGGAAAGCAAGGTGAACCACCCAAAGGGGACAAAGACTCTCTATAAGAAGGTTTTTCTTTCCTCCCCAATTTGCTCATTTTCAGTAAAAAAGCAGAAGCAGATGCAATTGATATAACACATGCTGTTGTATTTTAAACCTCGTCAGGCTTCAATTCAGGCTATAACCCCTTTCTCAGATGGCAAACAGGTCACAGTAGGAAAACATACACCTAAACAAAATGACAAGTCACCAAATCATATTTCAGACAAAAAATATCTTCCCAAATCCAGTACACAACCTATTAAAACCAAATACAAATGCTCAGCAACACACAAACTGTAAATATGACAAAAGGACTGTTGACTTTAAGGGAAAAGTAAGACTCCTCATTCAAACATTCATTACCCTTACTTCAATTTTACTTTCTTTAAAAAACTCTAAATTGACATCTTTCTACACCAAACAAAAGGGAAGGAGCAGCACTGGAGGGAAAGACAGAAGCCAAGCTTCAACTGGGTTTGCATGGCGAAGTTCTGGTGGCAAGGGGGTGTGAAAAACAGGTATGCTGGCAGGATCTGTGACACAGTGGGACACCCATGGTGGAGCAATTTGTTCCTCAAGAATTGCACCCTGTGGAAGTATTCAGAATACTCCAGATTTATACACCCAGTATGGATCTTCACAAAATCCAGTGCCTCTGATCCTGCCAGGCACTTCCCAAGGAAGGGGCCACACTAAGGGCCCTGGTCTCTTCTGGTTGGTTCAGTATTGCAAGGGTATCCTGTCTGTAATGCTGAGATACTACTACTGTGCGTGCTTCAAAGGCTCCCAGAAGTGATGAAGATTGTTGGAAGAAGCAAAGGACCCTCAGAGACCACCACCACAATTCTGTACACATGCGGGGAACTTTCTGGAAAATTATGTAATCCATACGTAGCCTCATGAATGTGTATGTATGCCCAGGGACTATAAAAGGACGGGTTATGTTGCAACTGCGGGACACACCTCAGGAGGAGCTCTCCCCTGTGTCTCCCAGTGCCGCAATAAAGAATACCTGCTTGTCAGCTTGAAAACTTTGTTGGCAAGTTTGTTCCTAGAGTTTTCTCCGAATCAATTTGGCGACCCATATGGGACCCTCTGTGCTCGGCTGCAGGACCCGCTGAGGACAGGGCTCCCTAGGGCCCTCGGGAATTTTTCCCGGAGGGACCCCTCGACTCATTCGGATCACTGGGGGAGCAGACAAGGACCATCTCCTAAAAGGTATTCTTTTCTTTGTATAGTCTGTAAGGTGCAGGGGGCATCTTGGTTTGGTAAACTGGTTTGGTAAATTGGTTTGGTAAGCGTAGGCACGGTTTGGAAACCTTCTGTAAATTGAGATAGGAAATCTCATAGGTAAAGGAGTATACCCAGCTGCTAGCGTCCCTTTGGTATACACCCACAAGAAGCAGGGGGCTTCTTGTGATTTGGGTCCTGCAAGACCCAGGGGGTGTCTTGCAAAAAAGGTTTTGAATTTTACTGGTATACACCCACAGGAAGCAGGGGGCTTCCTGTGGTTTGGGTCCTGCAAGATGCTGGTGGTGTCTTGCAGAAAGGACAGGGAAAAACTGTAAGTTAAGCTGGAGATGCTCAGCCTATGATATTGGGAAAAGATGTTTAAAGTTAAAAAACAGTAAACAGGAAGACAGGTTGGAAAATCATGTACCACAGGTACCTCCGAGAGGAGCACCCTCTGCAGCTGTCCTATCTGACATTGATAAGGAGGAAGAGATTTCTGTCACTGGCAAGAAGCGGCACATTCACATTCAGAGTTAAGAAGGGATTAAACCAGAAGTGGTGTTGCAGAGGCAGACATCTGAAGGCCCTGCAGAGCGGGGTGAGCAGCTGTGAGAGAAAAAAAAAAAAGGTAAAACCAAGGGGAAAAGGAGGGGAGCTCGAGCAGCTCCTGTGTTTGAGCGTGGGAGGAGGGATGTCAGGAGGAGGTGGGGGAGTGGGCTCCACTTCTGTGGGACCGAATCGGTGTGTGTGCTATGGGGAGTTTGGATGCTGGAAATGAGACTGCCCTGGAGAGGGGCAGTGACATGGAATGGCTCCGGTGACTGAACTGGAACTAAACTGACGGGGACCTGGGGAATCTACCCTAGCAGATCCACTAGTTACATTGAAACTAGGGCCTAGAGGAAATAAAGTGGAATTTTAGTGGATACAGGAGCAACTTATTTGATGTTAAATCAGAGAGAAAAGAATTCATTACAGATGTAGAAGGTACTGGCCAGCAAGAAAAAGAGAAAAAAAAAAAAAAAAGAGAGGCATTCTTTCTGAAACCTTTAAAGTACAAATTGGGAAAACAAATAGGAATGCATAAATTTTTATGCATGCCAAATTCTCTGAAGTCTTTATTATGGGGAGAAGCAACATTGAAAGAAGGCAAAATGGAATTTAGAGTTAAAAACAATCAATTAATTGCAGCTTTGAGTTTATCTTTAATTCAACAGAAAAGCAAAAAGGAGGACCTCCCTGAAAAAGAAGAAATCCTTAATCAGGTATATGTGGGACTATGGGCATTATACATTTCAGGTAAGGTGAAAAATGCTTTGCCTGTTAAAGTGGAAATAAAAAAGGGGGGCCTGCCCAATTAGAATAAAACAGTACCCCTTAAAATTAGAAGATCAAAGGGAATAAAAAAAATCATTAATAAATTTTAAAATAAAGATTAGGCCTGGATGCCTAAGAGCTGTGGCAGCAGTCGTCATAAATATTGAAGAAGCTCGCAAATTCACCTTGGGACAAAAGATTACGGTACTAGTGTCCCATGTGGTATCAGCAGTCCTGGAGCAGAACGTAGCCTGCTGGTTATCTCCTTCACGTTTTTTTAAAATACCAGACCACCACTGTAGAACAGGATGATATAGAAATTGTGGTCACTAACGCTGTGAATCCAGCATCCTTTTGCAGGAACAATTGACAGAGCCACTACCACACGACTGCTTGAACACCATAGAGACTGTATATTCGAGCTGACCAGACTCGAAAGAAAAATCTCTGGAAGATGCTGATTCTTGATTTACTGATGGTAGTAGCTTCATGAAAAATGGTAAACGAAACACAGGATATGCCATTCCCACCACTTCACAGGTAAAAGAATCTAAACCTTTACCTGCAAACAACTCTGCCCCGAAGGCAGAAATAATAGCATTAACGAGAGCCCTGGAATTGGCTAAAGATAAAAGGATAAATATTTGGACTGATTCTAAATACGCATTTGGTGTGGTCTGTGCTCCTGGTGCTATCTGGAAAGAACGGGGACCTTTGAACACACAAGGGAAAGAGATTAAACATGCTACAGAAATTCTACAATTACTGAAAGCTGTTCAGCTACCTGAAGAAGTAGCTATTATGTACTGTAAAGAACATCAACAAGGTGACTCTGATCAGGAAACTGGAAATAATTTGGCCAATTTTGAAGTCAAACGAACAGCTGAACAATTTCAAATCATGTCCTTAATCCCTGATGGCAAACTAACAATTGAAAAATCCAAACCTAGGTATTCAAAAGAGGATACAAAATTGATTGAGGATCTAAAAGGACAGGAAAATAAAGAGGGTCGGGTTCAGATATCTGATGGGCAAATTGTAATCCCCTATAACCAGCTCTGGAAGTTAGTTCAGGAAGAACATAATAAAACTCATTAGGGTAGCAACTCTCTGCATAAATATTTAGACAAATTGTAGGAAGGAATCTATACACCACAGTTCAGTTAGTGACAAAACAATGTCAGCTATATCTTAAGAATAATCCTAAAACTGAAAATAGAAATCAAATTGGGACAACTGGGAGAGGAAGTTATCCGGGACAGCAGTGGCAAATAGATTTTTCTGAATTGCCAAGAAAAGGGGGTTATCAATGCTTGTTGGTGTTAATGGATACTTTTTCAGGCTGGCCAGAAGCATTCCCTTGTAGAATAAATAATGCAAAACAAGTGATTAAAACATTATTTAACGAGATAATAACCTCGTTTGGGGGTACCAGAAGCAATTTCTTCCGAGCGGGATTCACACTTCAGTGCAAAATTCTTACAAGAAATTCGCTAAAAAATTAGAAATTGATTGGCAACTACATGTTCCATACAGGCCTCAGGACAGCGGGCAAGTAGAAAAAGATGGTTCATCTGATCAAACAACAGATTAGTAAAATATGTTAGTAAAAAATGAATTTATATTGGCACCAAGGTTTACCACTGGCTCTATTAAGAATTCAAACTAAACCTCAGTCGAAAGAAGAGGATAGCCCATCTGAAATTTTGTATGGAAGATCATACCAGTCCCAGTTTAAAGGAGAAAGTCTTCAGGGTGAGGGAAATGACTATCTCTGACAGTTTCTGTTCAATCTGGGAAAACTATTGGAGGAGATAAATAAGAGAATAGTAGGGACAAGAGCAAGAGGTTTGGATTATCTGATTCACCCTTTCAGATCTGGAGACTGGGTTTATGTTAAAAATTTTTCAGGAGATCCTCTACAGGAGAAGTGGAGCGGAGTATACCAGATATTATTGACCACCTTTACAGCAGTGACGATAAAGGAACAACCTGCTTGGATACATTATTCAAGAATAAAGAAAGCACCAGAGCCAAAGAAGACATGGCGGATCGAACCTTCAGGACCCTTGTGTATGAAATTGTGTCGGTCATAATTTGGACTCATATGATAATTGGCACACAAGGTTGGGACCAGAAGTTATACCTAAAATTAGTGCAGAATGTTACTAATGTTTTTAATCGTAGTGACTGTTGGGTGTGTGCACAGTTGCCTAAATCAGGAGAAAGCCTGAATCTCCCATTAATTGGAGTTCCAATTCCTAACACTGTCTCATGGACAAATTTGTGGGTGAACACTAGCAATCTGTATTTGAAGGAAAGGTTAACATTTGAAATAGTCAATCCTAACCCAGGTAATAAATACTACACCTGTGCACAAAGATGTATTACATCAGAAACCAGGGTAGGAGATCAGGCTTGTTTAAATGCCACAGATGTAGGTCACCATTCAAATTGCAATCATACGATTAATATAGATGGTATTGTAGTTCACTGATGGCCCATTCCTAAAGGGAAAGGATGGTACTGGTTATATGGAAAAAATGCTTATAAGATTCTACCCCTCAATTGGAAGGGGGCATGCACCTTAGGTGATGTAATACCCAATTTTACTATTATCAACAGGTATCTTTCCGGGACCTGGATTAGAAGTTTTGCTAAACAAATTAAGTGAGGGTTTAACCCTATTATTGAACTGCACACTGCATTTCATAGTTTTGTAAAAGGGCTAATTCCATCTTTGGCAGTAAGTGAATTAGAGAAGGCAATTGTAAATATCTCGGCAACCATAGAGGAAATGGAAAGTAAAAACATCGATATAATCCAGGCAGAACAAGAGATAACTAGCCTATCTAAGGTGATATTACAAAACTGAATGGCTCTAGACATGTTACTGGCATCACAAAGAGGGGTTTCTTCCATAATCAATGAAAGTTGCTCCTATACAGACTAAAGTGGCGGAATTGAAACAGATCTGGAGGAAATTTGGAAACAAACTAAGATATTTCATGAAATGGCCATGGATGACACCTCCTGGGGTTTTGAAGAAACATGGAAAAAGTTAACTTCATGGTTACCCAATCTCTCCTGGTTGAGGCAACTGGTTGCAGGAATATTGGTGTTAATTATTTTAATATTGATTACTTGTGGTATGATACAATGTTCCCTCTGGTGTTGTAAATGGTCTATGATAAATTATGAAGATTGGAAAAGGAATGAAATTAAGCACCAAGTGGAAACGGGAGATTATTTCAAAAAGACTTTTGATGGTAATGGTAATATATAAAATGTTGCAAAAGAATTTGCAAAAGGACAGAAAAAGGGGGGAATTTGAGACAAAGGGGCACAAAATCACAAAATGGAATATAGAAACCTTTAGAATTAGTTTTAAGTAATGTTGAGTTTGATGGCTTTGTAACAGTAGCAATGGAAAATTACTGAGGTGCATGATACATAGAGAGAAAAAATAGAGTACAGCTAGAGAACATACTGAGAATTCTCACAAGATAAATCGTTATAGTTGGCATAGTTTTAAGAACAAAAGTCTAGAAGAACAGGACACAGGGATAGGGAGTATCTGGGAATGGCAGGTGTCCAGGATAGGCTACAGTCAAACTAACTGATAAATAGGAGGATAGGAGGATTATTATGTCTCTGGTGCTAACGAACCAATTAAACTGGTATGAGCATCTACTGCGCGTGCTTCAAAGGCTGCCAGAAGTGATGAAGATTGTTGGAAGAAGCAAACGACCCTCAGAGACCACCACCACATGTACGCATGCGGGGAACTCTCTGGAAAATGATGTAATCCATACGTAGCCTCATGAATATGTATGTATGCCCAGGGACTATATAAGGGTGGCTTGTATAGCAATACGGGGACACACGTTAGGAGGAGTTATCCCCCGTGTCTCCCAGCGCCGCAATAAAGAACACCTGCTTGTCAGCTTGAAAACTTCGTTGGCAAGTTTGTTTCTGGAGTTTTCTCCGAATCAATACCAATTTTTAATGTTGTGACCTGAAAGGAGTTGCTTAGGAAGACTTCCCTCCCCTTGGGACCAACAACTACGTTTTCGATACCCTTGTACTGAACTAAGGTGAAACACCACCAACCAACCATTGTTATGATATATTAATACAAAATACAAGGCATGTGGTTAGATACAACAATTCAATGAAGATTATTTTAACTGGATAAGCAAGTCCTGTGCCACATGTTTTTACTTGGAGCTACTCAGTATTCAATAAAAAAGAGAGGGGAGAGAGAGGGAAAGAGAAGTATCATCACCAGTGGATTCAGAGATGTCTTGTTGGTCCTCTTCACCTAGGGTATTGATGGTGGGAGCTCACCCTCTAACCTGAGCCCTGCTCTTTTATGTTCATGTTCTTTGGGGTATTAACCCTAATTTGCATATGAAGCATAGAGAGGCATTACTATAATAATGATGAGTGTAGTTTAGTGAACGCATGCACAGTTCTAAAGTTGGGGTTCTGCAAGAGTCTTCCAGGTGGTTGTTGTTCCTCAAATTGTGGTGTCTGCTATTTGACTCCATCCTTTGAGTCTTCTCAAGGTAAGCATTTTTTCCCAGTCCTGTGAAAGCTTATCAGCTGTGAACAAGGGGATCAGAACAATCCTGCCTACACAGCATCAAGAGCTAAAATCCTTGTTGTTCGCTTTGTTTGCGATAATTCTTGCAAGGCCTCCTAAGGTCAAATGCAAATGGTGTCTGAGACCAGCTAACTTTCCTGTTCTCACTCTCCCACCTGCTTCCTAGGTAATGTAAGCAGTGTTTGAGACAAAGTCAATGTTCAAGGTTTCACACCAAGTTGGACAGGACCTTGAGCAACCTGGTCTAATGGGAGGTGACTCCAGCCATGGGAGGGGAGTTGGAAATAAATGATCTTAAGGTCCTTCACAACCCAAACCATTCTACAAATCTACTTTCAATAATGTAAATGGATTTCACTGTCAGAGTGTTGTATTGTAACTTGTGATAGCAGGAAGGTTAATTTTCATAAAGCAGATACAAAATTTCTGACAAAAAGCACATTCTAGGGGGAAGACTATGAAGGCCCTAATTTCTGGTATTTGTCCATGAGGTAACTTAATAAGACAAAAGAGATAGTGAAGCCTTTTCAGGACCAGCATAACTGTAGTTGAGTATTTGCTCTTGTAGATACTTTAATATAAAGGCATCTAAGCAGTAAAATAGTTTTAAATTTATTCACAGAATCATAGAATGATAGAATAGTTCGGGTTGGAAAGGACCTTAAGATCATCCAGTTCCAACCCCGCTGCCATGGGCAGGGACACCTCACACTAAACCATGTCACCCAAGGCTCTGTCCAACCTGGCCTTGAACACCGCCAGGGATGGAGCATTCACAACTTCCCTGTGGAAGAAAAGTGGCCAGTACTTTATCTCCATACTGACTCATGGATGGTGGCAAATGCCCCGTGGCAGTGGTTGCAGCAGTGGAAGCAGAGCAACTGGCAATGCAGAAGTAAAACCATCTGGGCTGCTGCACTGTGGCAAGATATCGCTGCCCAGGTGCAGAACCTGGTGGTGAAGGTACATCATGTAGATGCTCATGTACCCAAGATTCAGGCCACTGAGGGACACCAGAAAAACCAACAGGAGGATAAAGCTGCTAAGATTGAAGTTGCTCAGATGGACTTAGATTGTCAACATAAAGGTGAATAATTTTTGGCCTGGTGGGCCCATGACACTTCAGGACATCAGGGCAGAGATGCGACATACAGATAGGCTTGCGATTGAGCCCACCAATTGAGCTACTGCCAATAATAATAATGATAAGGGAAATAACAAGGGAAGAAAATACAACCCCTCACCACCTGCCAACTGATACCCAGCCCGACCCAAGCAGAGAGCTAGCCTTTCCATGTAAATGCCCCCAGTTTATATACCGGGCATGACATGCTGTGGTATGGAATACCTCTTTGGCTACTTTGGGTCAGGTGTCCTGTCTCTGATTCCTCCCAGCTTCCCTTCCTCCCTGGCAGAGCAGAAGACTCAGAAAAGCCTTGGTTAGAGTAAACATTACTTAGCAACAACTAAAAACACTGGTGTTATCAGCATTGTTCCCAGGCTGAAAGTCAAAAACACAGCACTGCACCAGCTACTAAGAAGGAGAAAAATGACTCCTACTTCTGAACCTGTTGGAGGAGCGACCCAAATCAAGAAGACAATCCCAATATGAGTTACGCTTCTTGTTCGATTTATTGCACAGGCTCACCTAATTTATACCATTGGTGATAGTTTACGTTACAGCTGTATATCTTTCATTGGCTACATAAACCTGTTCACATGCCTGTCTATACATTGCTATTGGCTAAGCTAAGTTTTACACACATATCTCTGCAGCAGCAGGGTGCATGCCTTGCGATAAGCGGTGCATTCCTTGTGGCCAGCAAGCTCCTGTTTCAGCGTTCTGCTTACATTTCTTCGACTCCAGACCTCTCCGGCTCAGCTGAGTCAGAGAGAATTCAAGGCTGTCTCACTCAGCTCTAATCCTGGGTTGTGCAGGCCCTCGTGAGAATAACCATTGCTCCACATGAACCCAGGACTACTGCCAAGTTATAGGTTCAGGATACAGTAGCAGGTGCCAGAGTAACAGCTTCAGGGATAAGCACAAACTATTGCTAAATATAGGTGTGGTAATAAATACAGATCAGTAGTACAATTAACTGTGTTATGACAACACATCCAGTAATTCAGTGATATTATTATCCAGGTCAAACCAACAATATATCCAATTGCTTACCACTATTGGCCTAAACTTAATATCTGTGAGTGCAAAGGCTTAGATAACCACGATTATTGGGCAGGGTGGTGGGAAGCAGGGCAGGGCTTCATAGGATGAGTGACCAGCTGATGGGCTTGGGGAATTCAGAATTCCCTGATTGGGAAGTCTTATTTAATTGTAGAGTTAAGGAAATGCTATCTGGTCATGTTAACCAATCACCACACATCCTACCTCTGTTCTATTTCTGTCCTTGGCGTGCAGGGGCCATGTAAATACTGTGTAAGGCAATGCTAGCACCACAATCCTGAGTGAGACTGACTTACTGATTGTCTGTTCAGTGTGTGCTTTTTGCATTTGAATACAGAAGTAGCATGTTTATGCAGTAACTTAATGGTAGATGATACCCTATCTGCAAAGCTCACTGCCAGAGATTGATGGCAGTCTGAAGTGGTGTTACGGAAGTGTCTACAAAACTAATGAATGACACGTCAGTAGCAAACCAGTGATATGTCAAATACTTGAGTTGTGTGATAAACACATAAATGTATTGGCTTTCGCAAATCATAGGTGTGGTTATGTGGATATAACTGCACCAGTTTACAATAACAGAAACAAAGCTCGCTAAAGACACAGGATTAGACAACAAGTTAAAAAGGGCCAGAACTCTTGAGCAAAACAGTCACATAGCAAAAGAATTTGTAAAGGTAAAGAAGGGGGGGGCCTTGATATAAGAAAAGCTAGTGCCTGAAAAACAGAGTTAAAGTACTTTTTAGCTTAACTTAGGTTGTAGAAAGAGAACAATGTTTATGTTGTAAGTCTGTGGAATGAAGTGGCCGCACTAAACATGAGTTAATTGTTTCACACAAGTATCTTTAGTTTTAAAGAACGTTTGTGTTGTAAGTCTGTGGTGAGATAAGAGGATTTAGTTGGCCCCACTAAACATGAATGAGTTATTTCACACCATCTTTCTACTTATCAGTTAGTTTAGAGACAGAGCCTCCCAAACATCTGCTAGCTTGGGATACTCCTTGTCTGCCTATCTTGCAATACATTTTGCAGGAAGGTCACACTGTTTTAAATCTTTGCTAGTTATCAGAAGAATTACAGATATGTCTGGTTCCAGCTAGTTGTGTGATTGCTGGGGCATCCAACTGTGCCAAAGGTGAAAAGTACACTATGAGGAAGACTGCTTACTTCATCTTGAAGACCCCTACTCACAAGAGGAAGACTGCTTACTTCATCCTCAAGACCCCTGCCCACAATCACTGGAGAGCAGTGCGCAGACACCAAGAGGAGGGGACTTATGATAATAAGTTCCGGGAGTTAGTTATAATATTCCCTGCCTATATGTGGGAATTATGAATATGCATGTAACTAATGTAATAGTGAAAGTATATAAACCTGTAACAAATGCTACTCACTTGTGTCTCTGGCTATGGTCATGCGCCCAGCGCTGTTGCTTTTGCTTTATTGACTTTGCCCCTCAATAAAACCTTGTTATCTCGTTTAGAGGAGTGAGTTCATTTTTCACAGTTGTTTATGTATTTGAATAAAAGTCTTAAAGTTGACAAGACATATATTACCATTTCATTAAGATGGCAGAAGCAGTTCCAGTATGTTCCAACACAATTCATGCTTCCATATGGTGGAATAATAAGCAGTGATTATCAGTTTGAAATGGTTGAACTCAAAAGATATTAACCAAATACTGTCAAAATAGTTTTGTTAAGACAAAAATCCTACCTACAATAGATATATTCATAGAAGCAACTAGGTTGGAAAAAGACCTTTAAGGTCATCAAGTCCAACCATTACTCCAGAACTGCCAAGACCTGTATTGCTAAACCATATCACTGAGGGCCTCATATACATGGTTTTTGAACACTTCTATGGATGGTGATTCCACCACTTCCCTGGGAAGTCTGTTCCAATACCTGATTAGCTTCTCTGAGAAGACATTTTTCCTAATATCTAATCTAAACCTCCCCTGGCACAGGTTGAGGCCGTTACCTCTTGTCCTATCACTTAATACTTGGGAGAAGAGACTGACTCAACTTCACCACAACCTCCTTTCAAGGAATTTGTAGAGAGCGATAATGTCCGTCCAGTGACTACTCTTCTCCGGACTAAATAACCCCAGTTCCTTCAGCCATTCCCCATAAGACTTGCGCTACAGACTTTTCACCAGCTGCTTTGCCCTTTTATGGAGCTGCTCCAGCACCTCAATGTCTTTCTTGTAGTGAGAGGCCCAGAACTGAACACAGTATTCTAGGTGCGGCCTCACAAGGGCTGAGTACAAGGGGGATGGTCACTTCCCTGGCCCTGCTGGCTATGCTATTTCTGTTACAGGCCAGGATGCCATTGGCCTTCTTGGCTGCCTGGGTGCAATGCTGGCTCACGTTCAGCTGGCTGTCAATCAGCACCGCTAGATCCTTTTCTGCAGAGCAGCTTTCCTGCCACTCTTACCCAAGCCTGTAGTGTTGCATGGTGCTTTTGTAGGGCAAATGCAGGACCTGGCACTTTGCCTTGTTGAACTTCATACCACTGCCCACAACCCATTGATCCAGCCTGTCAAGAGCCTTCCTTCCCTCCAGCTGCTCAACACTCCCAGCCAACTTGGTGTCATCCGCAAATTTACTGAAGCTGCACTCAAACCCCTCGTTCAGATCATCAGTGAAGAAATTAAACAACACTGGCCCTAACACTGAGCCCTAAGGGACACCACTAGTGACTGGTCACCAACTACTAGATGTGATGCCATTTACCACCACTCTCTGGGCTCAACCACCCAGCCAGTTTCCAACCCAGTGAAAGATCTAACTATCCAGGCCATGAGCAGTCAGTTTCTCCAGGAGAATGCTGTGGGACACAGTGTCAAATGCCTTACTAAAGTCCAAACAGACAACGTTCACAGCCTTTCCCTCATCAATCAGGTGGGTTACCCTATTGCAGGAGATCAGGTTGGTCATGCAGGACCTGCCCTTCATGAGCCCATACTGACTGGGCCTGATCACTTGTTTTCCAACACGTGCTTTATGATCTCACTTAGGATTATCTGCTCCACAGCCTTCCCCAGCACTGAGGTCAGGCTGACAGGCCTGTAAGTTTCCAAGGTCATCTTTCCTGCCCTTTCTATAGAAAGGCGTCACAAGGTCCTCCGGGACCTGCCCACTAGGCCAGGACTGCTGATAAATGCTGAAGAGTGGTTTAGAAAGCTCCTCTGGCAGCTCCCCTTCAGCACTCATGGGTGGAACCCATGTGACCCCATAGAGTTGTATACATCGCAGTGGAGGAGGTCGCTAAACATTTCTTCCTGAATTATGGGGATTTCAATCAGCTCCCTATCGCCTGCCAATGTGCTCTTCTCAATTCTTTTGGCAGGATAAAGCAGGCCACAGTTTGCATTTACTTGGAGAGGTATACAATATACTTGGAATTGATTGCCCTAGAGGCAATTTCATCTGCCATGGACTGATCAAGACTTCACTGAAACAGAGACAAGATCCAGAACACGCACAATAAATTGATGACATTATCGTGTGGAGCGATACAGCAGCAGAATTTTTTGAGACAGGGAGGAAAATAATTCATATCCTTCTGAAGGCTGGTTTTGCCATAAAACAGAGTAATGTCAAGGGACCTCTACAGGAGATTCAATTTTGGGGAATAAAATGGCAAGGTGGACGCTGACAGATCCCCACCGATGTGATCAAGATAGCAGCAATGTCTCCACCAATAACAAAGAAACACAAGCTTTCTTAGGTGTTGTGGGGTTCTGGAGAATGCACATCCGAAATTCCAGTCTGACTATAAGCTCTCTCTAGCACAAGACCCAGAAGAAAAATGATTTCAAATGAGGCCCTGAGCAACAACAAGCCCTTGAACAAATTAAACGTGACATAGCTCAAGCAGTAGCTCTTGGACCAATCTAGATTGGGCCAGATGTGAAAAATGTGCTTTACATCACAGCTGGGGAGAATGGTCCTACCTGGAGCCTCTGGAAGAAAACTCCAGAGGACACCTGAGGTCGACCCCTAGGCTTTTGGAGTCGGGGATGCAGAGGATCTGAGGCCAACTGTACCCCAACTGAAAAAGAGATACTGGCAGCCTATGAAGGAGTTCAAGCTGCTTTAGAAGTGACTGGCACTGAAGCACAGCTCCGCCTGGCACCCTGGTTGCATGTGCTGGGCTGGATGTTCAAAGGCAGGGTCTCCTCTACACATCATGCAACCAATGCTACATGAAGTGGGCTGCACTAATTACAGAGCAAACACAAACAGGAAATACCAGTTGTCCAGGAATCCTAGAAACCATCATGGACTGACCAGAGAGCAAAGATTTTGGAATGTCACCAGAGAAGGGGCTGACGCTTGCTGAAGAGGCCCCACCATAAAATAAACTGTCAGAAAGTGAAAAACAGTATGCCTTGTTTACTGATTGGTCTTGCTGTATTGTGGGAAAGCATAAGAGATGGAAGCAGCTGTATGGAGTCCTCAACAACAAGCTGCAGAAACTGCTGAAGGAGAGGGTGAATCAAGACAATTTGCCGAGGTGAAAGCTATCCAGCTGCCCTTGGACATTGCTAAACAAGAAAAGTGGCCAGTACTTTATAGTGAGTCGTGGATGGTGGCAAATGCCTTGTGGTGGTGGTGGTGGCAGCAATGGAAGCAGAGCAACTGGCAATGCAGAGATTAACCCATCTGGGCTGCTACACTGTGGAAAGATATTGCTGCCTGGGTGCAGAACCCGGTGGTGAGGGTACGCCATGTAGATGCCCATGTACCCAAGATTCAGGCCATTGAGGAAGACCAGAACAACAAACAAGTGGATAAAGCTGCTAATATGGAAGTGGTTAAGGTAGTTTTAGATTAGCAACATAAAAGTGAATTATTTTTGGCCCAGTGGGCCCATGACACTTCACGCCATCAAGGCAGAGATGCAACATACAGATGGGCTTGTGATTGCGGAGTGGACTTAACAATGGACACTATTGCCCAGGTTATTCATGAGTGTGAAACATGTGCTGCAATTAAACAAGCCAAGAGGTTAAAGCCTCTTTGGTATGGAGGACGATGGCTGAAGTATAAATATGGGGAGGCCTGGCAGATTGATTATATCACACTCCCAGCAAAGCACCAAAGCAAGTGCCATGTGTTTACCATGGTGGAAGCAACCACCAGATGGCTGCAAACATACGCTGTGCCCCACGCCACTGCCCAAAACACTATCCTGGGCCTTGAGAAACAGATTTTGTGGCGACACGGCACCCCAGAGACAATTGAGTCAGACAATGAGACTCATTTCTGGAACAACCTTATAGACATTTGGGCCAAAGAGCATGACACTGAGTGGGTATATCACATCCCCTACCATGCACCAGTATCTGGGAAAATCAAACGGTATAAAGGGCTGTTAAAAACTACACTGAGAGCAATGGGTGGAGGAACTTTCAAGCATTGGGATACACACTTACCAAAGGCCACCTGGTTGGTCAACACCAGAGGATCTGCCAACAGGGCTGACCCACCCCAGTCAGAACTTTTACATATTGTAGAGGGGAACGAAGTTCCTGTGGTGCTCATGAAGAATTTGCTGGGGAAGACAGTCTGGGTTATTCCTGCTTCAGGTAAAGGCAAATCCACTCATGGGATTGCTTTTGCTTAGGGACCCAGATATACTTGGTGGGTAATATGGGAAGTTGAGGAAGTTCTATGTGTACCTACAGGGGATTTGATTTTAGGGGAAAACAGCCAATGAACTCAGTTGTATGCTGCTGCCTGCTGTGTAATATTTTTATAGCCCATCAACTAGATGTCTTCAGGTCACCAGCGACTAGCCCTGACTTCCCTTCAACCATCATCCCAACAGAGAATGAACTTTGATAGAACCAGAAGAATTCTGTGGTAAAGGAACGATCAGCATCAGCAGGCAACAATCCAACACTGCACACAGCCTCTCCTGCCCCAAAAGACTGTTACAAGAGATGGAACCTGACATCATGGACTGAATGGACTCAGCAGCATCATAGGGATTGGTCCATGCACTGAGAAATGATCCCTTTCTCTCTGTGTGTGTATGTGGATGTATATATGTAAGAGTGATGGTATATTGAAAATGTGGGATCTGATCATGACATGAATGGTATGGAATAAGGGGTGGATACTGTCCTAGGTTTAGCAGTAGAAATCTTTTTTTTTCCTCCTTCTTAGTAGCTCGTGCAGTGCTGTGTTTTTGTCTTTTGGCCTGGGAACAGCGCTGGTAACACTGATGTTTAGTCTGACCCAAGGGTTTGTGAGTCTCATGCTTTGCCAGAGAGGTGGGAAAGCCGGGAGGAAGCAGAGACAGGACACCTGACCCAAATTAGCTAAAGAGGTATTCCATACCACAGCACATCATGCCGGGGATATAACTGGGAGTTACCCGGAAGGGCACTCACTGCTCAGTCAGGCTCATTTTGGCAGGTGGTAACATATTCTCTTCCCTTGTTATTTGTCTTATCATTATTATTATTATTATTATTATTATTGGTGGTAGCAGTAGTGATTTCTGTTATACCTTAGTTACTGGACTGTTCTTATCTCAACCCATGGGAGTTACATTCTTTCAATTCTCCCCATCCCTTGGGGGGGGGGGGGGGGCTAGACCGCGTGGCTGATTTGCAGACAGCGCTTAAACCACAACAATGTGCATGCCGAGTGCTCTACAAACTGGCTACACCTTTTCTCAAATATTACTACAGCTTACAAGTTTATTTAGCAACATTGGCTTATATACATTAATAATTGATAGATAAATAATAATTTTGTATAATGCATAGCTTTTTTAAGTTAAGCAACACTGTTAGCTACCTTAGAAAGAATTAAAAATGACAAATTCTTGAGCTTCTACAGAAGAAATTAGAAGGAAAGTTGTCTACAAAAATAAAATACCCTGTTTATCTACTTCAGCTTTTATTTTTCTTGTACTTTTCTTCACAGCCTTTGCTATTAGCTATTCCCACTGACATAATCGTCAATTACTTCAAGTAACAAGTTTCAGTAAGCAGGTGCCATAATAATGGTCCTCAACTATAAACAGTAAATTTATCAATATACAAAACATGATTTAATGATCAACCCATGAAAAAAAACAAAAATCACACCCCTCTTTTTTTCTATTCCAGAGTGATCAAGCAAATGTTTTACAGAGAAATAAAAAATTAAGACTGTCTGAAAGAATATAAAACAGTAGAGGGAACTTGTTAAGAACCAGTAAAATTTTACTGGTGCCAACCATAATCTAGAGGAACACAGAATAACACAGAATTCTTGTTCATTGGGATATTTCTATGCAACACATCACAACAGTGAAATAAGATGCCTTCTCCATCCTCTTACTGTGCCCACCAGCAAGATAAATAAAAAGGGTTTTTTAAATGTAAAAGGAAGATATGGGGGAAACCGAAAAACTACTTCAAGAATCCTAAGAATTTACGGATGAAACAACAGATGCAGTCCTATGCTGAAGAGATCTATGTCTCCTAACATCAAAATTAGTGTTCCTCCACAGCCACAAGGGGGGGAGGGGATGTAAAACTAAAGGTGAATAAACATGGCATGACAGTATGCTTCTCAATAGGGTAGGCCAGCAGGTTAAGTGCATAAGCCCCATGTTGAAGTTCTGGGAGACAATACACAACAAAATAAAAAATTGATAAAGTACAGGTTAAGGGTCTCTATTCACTACTTAGATTAAATAACCTTCAAATGATGTTAATTAGAACTACTGACAAAAAAAAACACCAAAACAACAAAAACGAACAGAAAATTCCTCTTCAAACTTTTTCCAGCATCAAATGTTGTTCTACTTTTGCTTTTCTGTACCTGAAGCTTCCATTTATATATGTACTTATGTTTAGTTTATTTACTGCTTCACTTCCAACATACGGTTAAAGTACAATTTTGTTCTGCTGCTCCTAACAATTCTTTTAAAATGGCATTTCTGACATCATCTACTCAGAAATAAAACCAGATTTATGTGTAATTCTATTCCACAAGTACACAAATTATAAGATCTGGACACATCAGCAAAAAAAAAACAGCAACTTGAAAAAAAACTAAAATAATGTGTTATCTTCCCTCTACAACTCATTGTTAAGAGACTCGTTAAGGGAAAAACAAAAGGTTACCTGCTAGCCACAAGAACTGTGAAACAGAAGAGAAACCTCATACACTAAAATTAAGTTACATCACAGCTACAGACAGCTAGAATTAGCCTCACGTCCACAGGGTTGGGGAGGAAGCTTAACCACCCAGATTTCTGCTGGAGGAACAACACATCAGGGCACAAGCCAACCAGGAGGTTCCTGGAGAGCATCAATGACAGCTGACAAAGGAGCCAACAAGGAAAGGTGCTCTGCTGGACCTCATACCCGCAAAGAAAGAAAGGCTCGTTGGGGATGTGAAGATCAAATGCAGCCTTGGCTGCAATGACCTTGAGAGAACAGTTGGGGGGGCAAAAGCAAGATCACAACACTGGACCTGCAGTGAGCAGTCTTGCCCTCTTCAGGGATCTGTTTGGAAGAGTTCTATGGGATAAGGCCCTGCAGGGAAGAGGAGCCCAAGAAAGCTGGTTAATCACAGTATCACAGTATCACAGTATGTTAGAGATTGGAAGGGACCTCAAAAGATCATCTAGTCCAATCCCCCTGCCGGAGCAGGAACACCTAGATAAGGTTACACAGGAACGTGTCCAGGCGGGTTTTGAATGTCTCCAGAGAAGGAGACTCCACAACCTCCCTGGGCAGCCTGTTCCAGTGTTCCATCACCCTCACTGAGAAGAAGTTTCTTCTCAAGTTTAAGTGGAACCTCTTGTGTTCCAGTTTGTACCCATTGCCCCTTGTCCTATCATTGTTTGCCACTGAGAAGAGCCTGGCTCCATCCTCGTGACACTCCCCCTTTAGATATTTATATACACTAATAAGGTCACCCCTCAATCTCCTCTTCTCCAAACTACAGAGACCCAGCTCCCTCAGTCTTTCCTCATAAGGGAGATGCTCCACTCCCTTAATCATCTTAGTTGCCCTGCGCTGGACTCTCTCCAGCAGGTCCCTGTCCTTCTTAAACTGAGGGGCCCAGAACTGGACACAATATTCCAGATGAGGTCTCACCAGGGCTGAGTAGAGGGGAAGGAGGACCTCTCTCGACCTACTAACCACCCCCCTTCTAATACACCCCAGGATGCCATTGGCCTTCTTGGCCACAAGGGCACAGTGTCGGCTCATGGTCACCCTGTCGTCCACCAGGACCCCCAGGTCCCTCTCCCCTACACTGCTCTCTAACAGGTCGTTCCCCAATCTATACTGGAACCTGGGGTTGTTCCTGCCCAGATGCAGGACTCTACACTTTCCCTTGTTATATTTCATCAAGTTATTCCCCGCCCAACCCTCCAGCCTGTCCAGGTCCCTCTGGATGGCAGCACAGCCTTCTGGCGTGTCAGCCACTCCTCCCAGCTTAGTGTCATCAGCAAACTTGCTGATAGTACACTCAATTCCCTCATCTAAATCGTTGATGAATATATTAAATAATACTGGTCCCAGTACTGACCCTTGAGGCACTCCACTAGATACAGGCCTCCAACTAGACTCCGCCCCATAGACTACAACTCTCTGGCTTCTCTCCTTCAGCCAGTTCACAGTCCACCTCACTACCCTATCATCCAGACCACACTTCCTCAATTTAGCCGCAAGGATGCTGTGGGAGACCATGTCAAACGCTTTGCTGAAGTCAAGGTAGACCACATCCACCACTCTGCCATCATCCATCCACTGTGTTATTTCCTCATAAAAGGCTATGAGATTGGTCAAGCATGACTTCCCCTTGGTGAAGCCATGTTGACTGCCCCTCATAACCCTCTTATCCTTGATATGCCTTAAGATGGCACCAAGGATAAGGTGTTCCATCACCTTCCCACGAATGGAGGTGAGGCTAACCGGTCTATAGTTACCCGGGCCCTCTTTCTTGCCCTTTTTGAAGACAGGAGTGACATTTGCTTTCCTCCAGTCCTCAGGCAATATTAGGTGATATTCAAATATCACCTCCAACAAAAGCAACAAGAAGGGCTTCTATAAGTACACAAGTGGCAAAGGGAAGACTGGGAAAATCTGGGCCCACTGCTGAATGGGGCAGGGGCCTTGGTGACAAAGAACATGGAAAAAGGCTGAAGTACTGAATGCCTTCTTTGCCTCAATCTTTATTGGGCAAGACAGGCCTTCAAGAATCACAGGTCCCAGAGATAAGGGAAAAGACCAGAGCAAGAAAAATGTGCTCTTGGTGGAAGATCAAGTCAGGGACTACTTAAGCAAAGTAGATATACATGAGCTCACAGGCCCTGATGGGATGCATCCACACAAGTGCCAAGGAAGCTGGCTGATGCCATTGCAAGGCCATTTTCAATAATATTTGAACAACTGTGGCATTTGCAAGAGGTGCTTAAAGACTGGAAGAAACCAAATGTCACTCCTGTCTTCAAGAAAGGGGACCCAGGGAACTACAGGCTAGTCAGCCTCATCCATACCACAGCACATCATGCCCACTATATAAACTGGGGGCAGTTACCTGGAAGGGTGAGCCCGCTGCTCGGGTCAGGCTGGGTATCATTCAGTGGGTGGTGAGCAGTTGTATTATCTTCCCTTGTTATTTCCCTTATCATTATTATTATCGGTGGCAGCAGTAGTGATTTATGTTATAGCTTAGTTACTGTACTGTTCTTATCTCAACCCATGGGAGTTACATTCTTTTGATTCTTCTCCTTGTCCCTCCGGGAGCAGGGGGAAGAAGCAAGCAGCTGTGTGGTTCTGAGTTGCCTGCTGGGCTTAAACCACAACACCTGGGGCATCAATACTAAGTCTAGTCCTGTTCAAACATCTTCATTAATGATCTGGATGGTGGTGCAGAGCATACCCTCAAGTTTGTAGATGACACAATACTGGGAAGAGCTGACACACCTGAAGGTCAGGCTGCCATCCAGAAGGACCTGGACTGGCTGGAGAAATGGGCTGATAGGAACCTCATGCAGTTCAAGAAGGGGAAATGCAAAATCCTGCACCTGGGGAAAAATAACCCCAGACACCAGTAAACATGCTGGGTGCTTACCAACTGGAAAGTAGCTTTGCAGAAAAGGACCTGGGCATCCTGGTGGTCACCAAGTTGAACATGAGCCAGCAACGAGCCCTTGCCACAAAGAAGGTTAATGGTATCCTGGGCTGCATTAGGAGAAGTGTTGTCAGAAGGTTGGGAAAGGTGATCCTTCCCATCTACTCAGCACTGGTGAGGCCACACCTGGAGCCCTGTGTCCAGTTTTGGGGCTCCCCAGTACAGGAAAGACACAGATATACTAGTAAGAGTCCAGGAAAGAGCCACAAAAATGAAGAAGGGACCAGAGCATGTCTCCTACGAGGAAAGGCTGAGAAAGCTGGGATTGTGTAGCCAAGAAAAGGCTTGGGGGGAATCTCATCAACATATATAAATACCTGTGTTAAAGAGAAGTCTTTGCCCTAGGTTTCACATAGCACAGTCTCAGACATCCAATTCTTAGAAAAATCATGTCATAATTGAGTGGTACAGGAATAGGAGCAGTTTGAGTTAGGTGACTCCATGGAGCGACCCAGATCAAAGAAGTACCTGGGGTTTTATACCCTTATCATCTATGCACCTGACCATCAGATGCTGTTCACAAACCCTGCACAAGTCTCTTGGTCCAAGACTGAATTTTGGTCTGGGGTCTCCTCATCCATCACTGTTTTTTTTGTGGTCTTGAATCAGGCTGTAAATACCTTATCTCTCTGACTGTTGCTCCTCCCTAAGGATGCATCTTCTTTACCTTCCAATTAGCATTGGCCTTGAGGCTTTCATTTACATAAGCACAGGTTATTGTAGCCTAAGGCTCCGCTGACTTCAGGTACCCATGCTAAGTAACTAATGCTAAGCAAGACCACCCAGTCAGAAGAATTCAGTTAAAGGAATTCAGCTAACTAAACTTAATTCACAATACCTACAGGGAGGGCACAAAGACAACAGAGCCAGGCTCTTTTCAGTCCTGCCCAGTGACAGGACAAGATGCAATGGGCACTACCTAACACACAGGAAGTGCTGAATGAACATAAGAAAGTGACTTTTTTTTTCCTAACTGTGTGTGACCAAGCACTGGACACAGATTATCCAGAAATGTTGTAGTCCTAACATGTCAATATTTCCCCTCAGTTTTCAATGCAACACAAGTATATTATTTCACATGGAGATGCCTTCAAGATTTATAGCAACATTACCCACTCCTAGAAAAACACTGGTTTTAGCTACCAAAATAAACAAATGCTGGAGAACCCTGGACTTGCTACCTCTGACGGATGCATCTGATGAAACTATAAATTCACACTACACTGAGAAAAAACATTTCTATTTTCACTCAAACCACACTTAATATTTCCCTACCCAGTTATCTATCTTTAATAGTTTCTTCTCACTAATACGTTGCCCTAAGTACTTTTTCAAATATGTTAGCAATAAAAGGAGGGCCAAGAGTGAACCTCCATCCTCTGCTGGATGTAAGGGGAAACCTAGTGACTGAGGATGAGAAAAAGGCTGAGGTACTTAATGCTGCCTTTGCCTCAGTCTTTAACAGCTATACCAGCCATCCTCAAGGTACTCAGTTCCCTGAACTGGATGGCAGAGACGGGAAGTCCCCATAATTCAGGAAGAAATGTTTAGCGACCTCCTCCACTGTGATGTATACAACTCCATGGGGCCACATGGGTTCCACCCATGAGTGCTGAAGGAGCTGGCAGAGGAGCTTTCTAAACCACTCTTCAGCATTTATCAGCAGTCCTGGCCTAGTGGGCAGGTCCCGGAGGACTGGAAGTTGGCCACTGTGACACCTTTCTACAGAAAGGGCAGGAAAGATGACCTTGGAAACTTACAGGCCTGTCAGCCTGACCTCAGTGCTGGGGAAGGCTGTGGAGCAGATAATCCTAAGTGAGATCATAAAGCACGTGTTGGAAAACAGGGGATCAGGCCCTCTAGGGCGCTTTAAAACTCCAGTTACCTTCTTAGCAGATACTGGGACCCAGATGTCAGCTCTCCAGAGGTATGTCACTGATAACAATAGAAAAGTTGCCAATAAGAAACCTATCCAAGTTACTATTGTTTTTGGCAACTCTAAATCAACCAACAGCTCAAATAAGTGTTGACTGCCAGGTGATGACTCTCCTGTTATAAACACAGTCATACTGGGGTATTTACCAAACTTTATGGGGCTTGATTTACATAAAGGCCATGCCTGGGTAGACTCAGGAGGAAAAGAGTGGATGTTCAGGCTCCCTGAAGCCTTGCTGAGACTGCTTCAGTCAGCACACACACTCCCTCTTCCAAAAATAGTATCAAAACCTATGCTCTGCCATTAGGAGCAAGAGAGGGAAATTACCCCTGTAATAACTGAATTACAGGAATAAGGGATAATTATCACCACTCACCCACCCTATGACTCTCCTGTGTCACCAGTCCATAAACCAAATGGAAAGCAGCGATTGACAATTGATTATTGGCACCTGAATGCCAATACAGGTCCCTTAACAGCTGCTGTGCCTAATATAGCTGAACTAATTGCAACTACACAGGAGCAAGCCCCAAAATTTTAGCCACCATTGATGTTAAGAAAATGTTTTTTTTATGGTCCCCTTTCAGGAAGCAGATAGAGATCACTTTGCTTTTACATGGGAGGGTGTGCAGATTTGCATTTAGAGGGGGAGGAAAGTTGCAGTGCTGGAAGCTAGAGCTTTAGCTCCATTATGACACAAACAGAGGTGCTCCTCTAAGCATTCAAAGCTCCTTTACACCAGGGAGTAGGGGTGGAGGGACCAGTGACTATTAAGGTGCCATTTTTTGTCATATGAGAGCCTGGCAAAAGTTAGATGGGACACATAGGGAAGATCCTCAGAAAGTATCTCAAGCGATGAAAAATATTATTAGAACAGAAGATCCATATTGGAATGATTTACAAGTAATACTGGATAATTTGGTAGCATATGATGAGAAAAGTCTAGTGCTAGCAAAAGCAAGGGAGGAGGCAGAAGGGATCCATGCCCAAGGGACATCGTAGGGGTCAGTGGATGACTACTTTCCCCGCACAGACCCTAAGGAAATATGAATTTCCAGCTGAAAAAGAATTGGGGAAACTCCATCTGCCTTTTATGAAAGGCTTATGGCAACAGATAGGAAGTATACAGATATGAACCCTGAAAAAGACTATACAGCAGTATTATATTTCCACTGGACAATCAAATTCAGATATTAAATGCAAGCTGCAAAAACTGGAAGGGACCAATTCTCAGTTTCTCAAACTGCTGTAAACAGCCTGGAGAGTATACAGTAACAGAGAGGTTGAAAGGGAGAAAGAAAAGGCGGAAAAGTAAAAGAAAATTCTTGGCTGTTGCTATCACACAAGAAATCAGGAAAAGGAGTAACAGTCCAGGAAAGAAAGGTAAGAAAAAAGGATTACATGGAAATGTTTGTGTCCTGGTTTAAGCCCAGAGAGCAATCCAGAACCACACAGCCCCTCGCTAACTCTCCCCCCACCCAGAGGAATGGGAAGGAGAATCGAAAGAATGTAACTCCCACGGGTTGAGATAAGAACAGTCCAGTACCTAAGGTATAACACATAAACCACTACTCCTACCACCAATAATAATAAGGGAAATAACACAGGAAGAGAACACAACCGCTCACCTCCCGCCAACCGATAAACAGCCTGAACGGAGCAGTGGTCTCGCTCTTCCAGGTAACAGCCCCCAGTTTATATAGTGGGCATGACAGGCTGTGATACGGAATACATCTTTGGCTAGTTTGGGTCAGGTATCCTGTCTCTGCTTCCTCCCAGCTTTCCCTCCTCCCTGGCAGAGCAGAAAAATCACAAAGTCCTTGGTCAGAGTAACAAATTATTTAGCAACAACTAAAAATACTGGTGTTATCAGAGCTGCTCCCAGGCTGAAAGAAAAAACATAGCACTGTACCAGCTACTAAGAAAAATGACTGCTACTGCTGAACCCAGGACAGTATCCACCCTTATTCCATACCATTCACATCATGCTCAGACCCCACATTTTTCAACACACCATCACTCTGGTCTCATATATATATGTATACATACACACACACATCCAAAAGCAGACAAAGAGAGAGATCACTCCTTAGTGCATGGACCAATCCCTATAAAGCTGCTGAGTTCATCCAGTACATGATGTCAGGCTCCATAGAATCATAGAATAGTTAGGGTTGGAAAGGACCTTAAGATCATCAAGTTCCAACCCCCCTGCCATGGGCAGGGACACCTCACACTAAAGCATATTACCCAAGGCCTCGTCCAACCTGGCCTTGAACACTGCCAGGGATGGAGCATTCACAACCACCCTGGACAACCTATTCCAGTGCCTCACCACCCTAACAGGAAAGAATTTTCTCCTTATATCCAATCTAAACTTCCCCTGTTTAAGTTCTAACCCATTACCCCTCATTCTATCACTACAGTCCCTAATGAAGAGTCCACCCCCAGCATCCCTATAGGCCACCTTCAGATACTGGAAGGCTGCTATGAGGTCTCCACACAGCCTTCTCTTCTCCAGGCTGAACAGCCTCAACTTTCTCAGCCTATCTTCATATGGGAGGTGCTCCTGTCCCCTGATCATTCTCGTGGCCCTCCTCTGGACTTATTCCAACAGATCCATGTCCTTTTTATGTTGGGGGACACCAGAACTGTATACAACACTCCAAGTGAGGTCTCGCGAGAGCAGAATAAAGGGGCAGGATCACCTCCTTTGACCTGCTGGTCACGCTCCTTTTGATGCAGCCCAGGATACAGTTGGCTTTCTGGGCTGCAAGCGCACACTGCTGGCTCATGTTCATTTTCTCATCGACCAGCACCCTCAAGTCCTTCTCCACAGGGCTGCTCTGAATCTCTTCTCTGCCCAGCCTGTAGCTGTGCCTGGGATTGCTCTGACCCAGGTGTAGGACCTTGCACTTGGCATGGTTAAACTTCATGAGGTTGGCATCAGCCCACCTCACAAGCGTGTCAAGGTCCCATTGGATGGCATTCCTTCCCTCCAGCGTATCAACCAAACCACACAGCTTGGTGTCATTGGCAAACTTGCTGAGGGCACACTCAATCCCACTGTCCGTGTCAGGACAGAACCTTGGGTGACATGGGTTAGTGTGAGGTGTCCCTGCCCATGGTAGGGGGGGGGTGGAAATAGATGATCTTAAGGTCCTTTCCAACCTTAACTATTCTATGATTCTATTAAACTGTTCTTATTTCAACCCCTGGGGTTTACATTCTTTTGATTCTCCTCCCCTTCCTGCTGGGGGGGGGGGGAGTGCAAACAGCTGAGTTACCAGTGGAGAGGGGACTAGAAAAAACAGTAGTGGAAGTAATAAGGGAAATAACTAAATACTTCGAAACTGGGGAATTGATGCGAAATTAAACTAATATTTATTGTATACAGAGTCTTAGCCATGGACAAAGCTACAAGGATTCTCACAATAAGGAAGGCATGCAACAAGAGAACCAGATGTCTTCTCTCAAATCAGTGTAGGCCTTCCTCCTGTTAATAAAGCCTGAGAAATAGGTAAATGGCTGCAAAAACAAAACTACTTCAGTAGCCTCTCAGGGTCTTAAATCTGCCCAAACATGAACATGTAGCTAACTGCAAGGCTAAACGAGCATTCCAATGTCCTTAACTAATGGATTTCCATAAAAGGGTAAAATGAGTGGAGATATCTCTCCCTAAATGACCATGACCCCCAGAGACCACTCCTCAAAATTCAGTGCCTGTGCTGCAGCCTTATCTACCAAAATTACCATATGCAATGATCAACGAGAATTAGGTGGACATTTTGCAGAATTACAATGAATACTCATATAACAAAGGTATATAAAACGCAAACTGTCTCTTCTCTGTGTCCGTGATAGGCAGAGTGATCCCCATACACCCAGTACTGCAATAAAGTAATTTAGGCTTCTAACCTGTCAATTTGATTTGAGAGCTTATTTCCCCAATTCTAGCAACACTATTAGGAAGAAAGTTAACTCTATCCCAGCCAAAACGATAACACAAGTCTGCAACCTTTTTTTGTTAATGTACACACTTTCTAGAGCTAGCTCATTGTGAATCCAAAGGCTGTACTTAGAGCACTCACTAGTTACATGAACCCTAGGTACCATTTTCTGCTTAGGGTTTGTTTTTGGGTTTTATTTCACAAAATATAAACACAGAACTGCTCTGCCTCAAGTGCAAGATTCTTTATATAACTAGCACTATAAGAATCACGATTAACCTAAGGGAAAGATAATAAAAGCCTTATTGAAGATTCACAGCTTCTTTTTTAAACTGTCTCTTCTCCACAGACATAACCCACTTAAAAACCTCTACACTCCCACAGATGTCTGACACATACTTTCCACTGAGAAAAGGTGGAAAGGCCCACCCTCCCAAAGGGGAAGCACCAAGAGGCAGCAGGTACCCAAGGGGGTGCAGAAGCGCTGCTACTCACTGGTTCGTGGGGGGAGCGTTGAGCGGGATGGCCACTTCCTCTTCTTCATACTCCAGCCCATCCACCGAGTCGCCTCCATCCACGGTCCCCAGCCCCCCAGGCAAGGAAAGGAGCTGTGGTGGCAGCAGGGAAAAGGCGACTGTACCGGGTTCAGGTGGGGGCAAGACGCCTCCGGACGCCTCCAGCTCCTGGCCCTGGTCAATTGCTGTCACAGCGCCACCGCCTCCGGACACGAGAGTGGCAGGCCCCGAACCTAGCGGCAGGAACCCCAAGGCCGAACACAAAGCCGGACCACCGGCGCCCAGGCTGCCCCCATCAGAGTCCACCAGAAAGGGTCCTTGAGGCCCCAGCTCCTTGCCTCGGCATAAAGTGGCGTAGTGTTCCGCCACAGTTCTGTCAACGGATCCCACCATCTCGGCGGAAGTAAACGAGCCGCCCTCCTCAGCGCCGGCCTCAGCCGCCATCATGGTGAGCCTCGCCCCTTCCTACCTCCCGCGCGCTGACCGCCAGGTAAGTAACAACAACTACCCCTTCTCTACGCTTTTGTCTGCAAGGAGCAGAACTGAGACAAGAAAAAGATTTCTCCAGCAGAGTCGACTTCTTAACGATAACTGTCTAAGCGCCTAAAGTAACGCTACTAAATCCCCAACACTACTACTTTAGACTGCTACGACCGCGAGGGGAGCAACTCCTACAAAGATACAACTCCACTCGTTACCCCACCCCTGAGAGCCAATGAGGGTGCGTCATTGTATGGGCGGGGCAAAGAAGAAAAGAAGGAGGGAGGGAGCTAATTTGCTAATGACAGAGAAAAAGAGAGTGGCGTGGCGAGCGAGGTAGTCGGGAGCGAACATGGTGGTATGTTATCTGCTCTCTCTTGATGGGTGTGAGATACATCAAGAGAAGAATAAGGAGTCTTCCATTATCCCTATCTCGGGGGTATGCAAAAGAAACAAGCAAACAAACAAACAAACAAGCAATATAACACTATAACAACCAAACAGGAAAAGGCTGATCTTCCCCAGGTAGTACCAAAGTTTATTCCTCTCCAAAGTTAAAGCATTGAAGAACTGTGTTAGCCTTTTGCACTATAAAAGCGTGAAGCAATAAATGCATGTTGTTGGGAATGCCTGGTTTCAATAATAGAGTAGCTTCTGAGTCAGAGTGAGGTTTAAAGCTTTATTTGAATAAAGGGAGATCCCCACCAGGCACACCTGATTCAGAGATCTCAAATTTTCTTAGCATTAACACTGTATTTATACCTATCCCATCTCTGGGTCCCTCCCTCTTTTTCCTTTGTCTTAGATACTCAGGTGAAGCACGAAATCAAACTCTACAACTCAACAAGAGATATAAAGCAGGTATGCTTATTATGGCACCGGGTGCAAGGGGGATTGCTCCTCCTAACTTGCCCATTGAGGGGTTAAGCAAGTAGATATTTATTACACATAAACATGCATATTCATTAGGTTCCCGAGAGTTTGGCAGGGATATTACAATTAGTTTAGGTACTCATCATAAGTCTTCTCCCTTTTGGCGCTTGTGCACTGCCCTCCCATAGTTGTGGGCAGGGCTCTTCAAGATGAAGTAAGTAGTCTTCCTCATGTGAGCAGGGGTCTTCAAGATGAAGTAAGCAGTCTTCCTCAGGGTGCACTTTTCACCTTTGGCACAGTTGGATGCCCCAGTAATCATAAATTAGCTGAAACCAACCGTATCTGCAAGTTTCTGTTCTTCTTCTTCATAGCTGGTGCAGTGCTGTGTTTTTGACTTCAGCCTCAGAACAACTCTGATAACACAACGATGTTTTGAGTTGTTGCTAAGTATTGCTTACTCTGATCAAGGACTTTTGAGTCTCATGTTCTGCCAGTGAGGAGGGGCATGGGAAGCTGGGAGGAAGCAGAGACAAGACAACTGACCCAAATTAGTCAAAGGGGTATTCCATACCACAGCACATAATGCCCAGTATATAAAATGGGGGGAGTTACCCAGAAGGCCCAGATCACTGCTTGGGTCGATTTATTTGCTCTCAGAGTTCCTGTGCTTGATTTTGGAGTATGTCATACTGTCCTGGGTTCAACAGTAGCAGTCATTTTTCTCCTTCTTAGTAGCTGGTGCAGTGCTGTGGTTTTGACTTTCAGCCAGGGAACAACGCTTATAACACTGATTTTTTTTTAGTTGTTGCTAAGTAATGTTTATTCTGACCAAGGACTTCCTGAGTCTCATGCTCTACCAGGGCGGAGGGGAAGCTGGGAGGAAGCAGAGACAGGACACCTGACTAAACTAGCTAAAGGGTGATAGCGGAATAGACTCCACAACTTCGTTAAAGTTGTAAAGTAGGTATGCTTTATTCAGCTGAAGACACACGGGGGATTGGTCCTCCAAAAGGCATGCGTGTCTTAGTGCCATTTTTCTTCTACATTTATCCTGTAAAGTCATACATATTCATATTCTATCCCCGCTTCGTATTATAATGAGCTAAAAGGCTCTCCACGCATGCGCAGTGCCTCCTGGTGGTCTTGGGCAGGGGTCTTCAGATGAAGTAAGTAGTCTTCCTCTTGTGGGTAGGGGTCTTCAAGATGAAGTAAATGAGTCTGCCTCAGGATTGAACTTTTTACCTCTGGTCCTCTCGCATGCTCTTTAGGAGCTGGATGGGTCTGGTCTATGTCTAGCTGGTTTAATGAGCTATTCCCTTCGTTAGGAAGCTTTATCTTAGTACTGCCTGATAAGGCATCTGCTGAGCTTGTCAAGCTAGCTATGACTTAAGCAGTACTCCTTGTACAACCCCCCCATTCTCCTCATTAGGAGGTTCTGTTCTGGTACTGCCTGATAAGACATCTGCTGAGCTCGTTAAACCAGCTATGACTTAAGCAGTACCCCCCTGTACATTTTGTCTAACCCCCTTGTACAACCCCCCTGTACACAATAGGCCACATCAGTTTCAAAGGGGTGTTCCATACCACAATACATCATGCCCAGTATATAAACTGGGGGCACTTACCCAGAAGGGGTAGATTGCTGCTCAGGTCATGAAGCATGGAATCAGACCCTACAACTCAAAGAGAGTTATAAAGCAGGTATGGTTATTATGGCACCGGGTGCAAGGGGGATCACTCCTCCTAACTTGCACACTGAGGGGTTAAGCAAGCAGATGTTTATTACACACAAACATGCATATTCATTAGGTTCCCGAGAGTTCGGTGGGGATATTACAATTAGTTTAGGTACTCATTATCATAAGTCTCCTCCCTTTTGGCGCTTCTGCACTGCCCTCCAGTGGTTGTGGGCAGGGGTATTTAAGATGAAGTAAGTAGTCTTCCTCATGTGGGCAGGGGTCTTCAAGATGAAGTAAGCAGTCTTCCTCAGGGTGCACTTTTCACCTTTGGCACAGTTGGATGCCCCAGTAATCACAAATTATCTGAAACCAACCGTATCTGCAATTTTACTGATAGCTGGCAAAGATTTAAAACAGTGTGACCTTCGTAGAAAATTTATTACAAGAAGAACAGGATGGGCAGATAAGGTGTATCCTAAGCTAGCAGCTGTTTGGGAGTCACTGTCTCCAAACTAACTGATAATTAGAAGGACGGTAAGAAATACTTCACTTGTTAGAAGGATGGAAAGAAATAATTCACTCTTGTTAGTAAGACTACTAAATTCTGTTATCACACCATAGGCTTACAACACATTGTTCTCTGTCTTAGACCTGAGATAACTTAAATGTATTTTAGCCCTATGTTTTCCAGGCACTTGCTTTCCTTATATCAGTCAGGCTTGGTATCAGTCGGCAGGGGGTAGGCAGTTGTATTCTCTTCCCTTGTTATTTCCCTTATCATTATTATTGGTGGCAGCAGTTGTGGTTTTTGGTTTTGTGTTATATGTTAGTTACTGGACTGTTCTTATCTCAACCCACGGGAGTTACATTCTTTGATTCTCCTCCCCATCCTTCCGGGGGGGGGGGGACACGACAAACAGCTGCACTTGCACCAGCTACTAAGAAGGAGAAAAATTACTGCTACTGCTGAACCCAGAACAGTATCCACCCCTTATTCCATACCATTCATGTCATGCTCAGATCCCACATTTTTCAATATACCATCACTCTTGTCTCATATATATATATATATATACGCACATACATGCACACACACAAAGAGAGCGATATCATTCCCTAGTGCATGGACCAATCCCTTTAAAGCTGCTGAGTTCATCTGGTCCACGATATCGTTCTCCATCTATTCTAACAGTCTTTCAGAGTGTCCTGGATTTGGCAGTAGCAGTCATTTTTCTCTTTCTTGGTAGCTGGTGCAATGCTGTGTTTTGACTTTCGGGATGGGAACAGAGCTGATAACAATGATATTTTGGTTTGGCCAAGAACTTTGTGAGCCTCATGCTCTGCAGGGAGAAAAGGGAGCCAGGAGGAAGCAGAGACAGGACACCTGACCCAGACTGACTAAAGAGGTATTCCATACCACAGCATGTCATGCCCAGGATGTAACTGGGAGTTACCTGGAAGGGCTAGTGGACTGCAGGGTTGGAGGAAGTATCGGTCAGTGCTTGGTCGGGCTGGGGGAGCGAGTTATCGGTCGCCTGGTGATGAGGTGTTGTATTCTCTTCCCTTGTTATTTCCTTTATCGTTACTATTATTGGTGGTAGCAGTAGTGATTTGTGTTATACCTTAGTTACTAAACTGTTCTTATCTCATCCCGTGGGAGTTGCATTCATTCTGATTCTCTTCTCCGTCCTTCCAGGAGTAGGGGGAGGGCAAGAAGGGGGGGGGAGTGGG
This sequence comes from Neopsephotus bourkii, assembly GCF_033783945.1. Lineage (NCBI taxonomy): Eukaryota > Metazoa > Chordata > Aves > Psittaciformes > Psittacidae > Neopsephotus > Neopsephotus bourkii. The sequence continues at coordinate 11,614 of NW_026902317.1, read as the reverse complement.
TGAACAAGCTGTCTGGCTGGGGTTAAACCCCGACACAGAGCAGGAGAGAAACTGTGCGGTGTTGGATTGTTGCCTGCTGATGACACTGCGGAACTTGTCTAGTCACTGCTGAGCTCATCTGGTTTCAGCAAAGTTTATTCTTTGTTGGGATGATTGGAATGAAGTCAGGGCCGGTCGCTGGTAACCTGAGGACATCTAGTTGGTGGGCTATGAAAGTGCTACATAGCAGGCAACAGTATACAATTAAGTTCATTGGCTGTTTTCCCCTAAAGTCCAATCCCCTTGAGGTACACATCGGACTTCCCCATCTTCCTGCATTACCTACCAACTATATCCTGGTCCCTGAGCAAAAGCAATCCCACAAGTGGGTTTGCCTTTACCTGAAGCAGGAATAACCCAGACTGTTTTCCCCAGCAAATTTTTTATGCACACCATAGGAACTTTATCCCTGTTGCCAAGAGGAGCTGCTCCTTTCTGGCTGATTGCTCTTGGCTCAGGATGCTCCTTCCCTTTGTAGCCCCAGCAGCGGTACCACCATGTGAGCTTTCCAAATGCTATTTCCCCCCAACACCAGAGATTTACACCTATTTGCAAGCTCAACTTTAGCAACTCCTTAACCTAGAGGTGTGCGAGAACACTGCTGAAGCTGTTGGTCTGGGCTTGCCTACACTGGGCAAACAGGTGCCATTTCTCCTTACTATGCCAACACAGAGGGAGTCCCCTCAGCCCTTTGTGGCACCCACCAAAGGAAGTCATTTTGCTGCTCTTGGAATTGCCAGTAAAATCACTTTTCCGCCTGCACCAGCAGCAAGGGCTTTGCTGGGAGATCATAAGAACACCTCTCCTTGGAATGCAGCTCTCCGTTTGCTCTCCCAGTGAAACACCTTCAGCTATAGCCTACTGAATACTGTCCTGGGTTCAGCAGTAGCAGTCATTTTTCTCCTTCTTAGTAGCTGGTGCAGTGCTATGTTTTTGACTTTCAGCCTGGGAACAACACTGATAACACCGATGTTTTTAGTTGTTGCTAAGTAATGTTTACTCTGACCAAGGACTTTGTGATTCTTTTGCTCTGCCAGGGAGGAGGGGAAGCTGGGAGGAAGCAGAGACAGGACACCTGACCCAAACTAGCCAAAGAGGTATTCCATACCACAGTCCGTCATGCCCATTATATAAACTGGGGGCAGTTAGCCAAAAGGGCTAGATCACTGCTCAAGTCGGCCTGGGTATCAGTCGGCGGGTGGTGAGTGGTTGTATTCTCTTCCCTTGTTATTTCCCTTATCCTTATTGGTGGTAGCAGCAGTGGTTTTTGTGTTATACCTTAGTTACTAGACTGTTCTTCTCTCAGACCGTGGGAGTTATATTCTTTCAATTCTCCTCCCCATCCCTCCGGGAGTAGGTGGAGGAAGGGGGTGGGGGGGAGTGAGTGGCTGCGTGGTTCTGAGTTACCGGCTGGGCTTAAACCACGGGATGTCATACCTTACCTGAAGCCAGTATTTGCTGGTTTACTGTTTATCGGCTGGGGGGGCCTGGGCTAAGGTTCTTGTTTCGCTGTACTTCATGGTAATGGCTTGTAATACAATAGAATCACTGATCATGTAACTTGGCTGGTTTGCCTTCTCAATGTGATCATCACATCTATACTATAGGAGGCATGTAATGGGAATTGTTAACAATTGCACATCTTTCATTTTCCTTCCCTCGGGGGGTCAACCTATGGAGGAGATATTCCTCCACACGCTCTGCTCCCCCACCAGGCTATTTACAGTAGGAGTAGGTTCTGGAAAAGTTTAAGATCTTGAATAACATTTCAATGCCCTTGAAAGCATCCTGCTCATTTTGCTGGGAACCAGCTTGTTGCTGCATATTCTCTCTATTTTTTGCCTGCGGTGTGACCACCCTAAGAACACCCAGTCTTGTTTGATCTTGGAAGCTAAGCAGGGTCTGGCTCAGGTCTTGTCTAAGTTTAAATTACTTTTTAAGAGTACTGCCAAGAGATCTTCCCTGAGGCTGGACAGTCATGAGTGGCAAGGTGTGTGGGATTGTATGGGCAAGCATTTAAGCCAATTGGCCCCTCCAGTGCTTTGCAACTTTACCCCTGAACAAGTTCAAAATCTGGAAAAAATTAGTAAAACACTTAAACGAGTTGTACTGTCATCCTGGCAATACCAGAGAGGGACAACTTGCAGTAATGTGCTGGGGCTTGGCCTACACCTTTAGGGCCCTGTTCTGTAAGGAGCAGGAAAAAGATGTCCCTGGATCTGATGGCACAGCAACAGACAGCGCAGCTATGGAGAGCCTTCCAGAGTGACAGAAAATGAGTACCAGTGATGGCAACAGCCAATGGCTAGGTGACATGGGAACTTGAAAGAGTCAGGCTTGGGTGTATGCTACCTGGCCCTAGGAGGGAGAGGGTTGGCAACCACTGCAGGAGAGGCCTAGGAGACACCCTCAAGCAGAGGAGCCCCTCCAGCCCAGTCCAGGAGTATGAACCTCACAGCTGGACCCACTATGCTGACATGCTGGATTTCTCTACGGATCGGAGGTCTCCCTCCCACCAGACACAGAAGTCATGCCCTTCACTAACATTAGTTGCAGAATAACCTGTCCTAAACCATGGAAAATACCTGTCTTGTATAAATGAGACACCCACTACAGCTGAACCTCATAGCAACAGTTCTGCATGCTTTATCCTGATCTAGACTGAATAGCTGTTCAGAGTTTGAAAAACTTATGTAAACTGAATTTCCTTTTTTGTTTTTTTTTTGTGGTTTGGTTTGGTTTTAGTTTCGCTCATATCTTCAAGATAAAACATGGAAATATGATTCTGGCAAAAGCAGATTACTGCAGCCACTAGGGGAGTAAAACCTGAACTGTCGTGGTTTAAACCCAGCCAGTAACTCAGAACCATGCAGCCACTTGCTCACTCCTCAACTTCTTCCCCAATGATCCCAGAGGGATGGGGATGAGAACTGAAAGAATGTAAATCCCACAGGGTGAGATAAAAACAGTCTAGTAACTAAGGTATAATGTTAAACTACTGCTGCTACCACCAATAATAATAATGATAAGGGAAATACAAGAGGTAAAAATACAGTTGCTCACCACCTGCCGACCGATACCCAGCCCGACCCAAGAAGTGATCTGAGCATTCCAGGTTGCTCCCCCAGTTTATATACTGGGCACGATGTACCCACTATGTATGTATATATATAAAGGGGTATGGAATGCCCCTTTGGCTAGTTTGGGTCATGTGTCCTATCTCTGCTTCCTCCCGGCTTCCAGTGCCCCTCCTCACTGGCAGAACATGAGACTCAAAAGTCCTTGATCAGAGTAAGCAATACTTAGCAACTCAAAACATCAGTATGTTATCAGTGTTGTTCTCAGACTAAAGTCGAAAAAACAGCACTGCACCTGCTATTAAGGAGAAAAATGACTGCTACAGCTGAACCCACAACAAAAGCACACCCACAGATTCAGAAGACCCTTGCCCCATGCAGGCATAGTAGCAGAAGAGAATGACACTGCAGATATTATAATTGTACATAAATCACTAACCAATAATTGTAACTGGGTGTGTACTACCTTGTAATTTTTGTGTGTAAATGTAAGGATGAAATCGGCATTGGTTGTGCTTGATTTGTGGAAATTCCACCTAGCACCCAGTGCTGCAATGAAGAAGTCCCTGCTTCTTAATGCTACATTGGTGTTAAGGAGATTTATTCTACCGGCTTTCGGTGACAGTTTTTGGTGACCCAGATGGGACCTGGCAAGTGAGACTGGAAGAGAGAGTGCCGATAAAACTCCAGCCAGCACTGAGGAATTCTCAGGGAGGAACATTGCCCTTGACTCTTAAAGCTCCTCACAACATTCCCTGGAATAAAAAAAAGGGTAAGGCACTTCTTTCAGAATTTGGTTTAGAAAGCCTGACTGTAAGGCAGTGAGAGCTGTGCAGGGTTGAGGCTAACAGGGTATCCGTTTGCTTTGGAAGCCTAGGCGTCTGCCTGTAAGTCATAAGCAAAATCTATTGCAGGGTTGGACTTCGGTTGGTAATTGCTGTTGCATGTTTGGTAATTACCATTTGCACTGGCATTTGATAATCATTGCTGCATGTTCTGTGATTACATTTTCCATATTTTATTGTTATTTAGGAACTGCTGATTGCATGTTTTGGTGATTACTTTTGCATACTTTATTGTAATTTGATAATTGGATCATTATATTAGATATGATAATTAGAATCATAGAATAGTTAGGGTTGGAAAGGACCTTAAGGTAATCCAGTTCCAACTCCCCTGCCATGGGCAGGGACACCTCGCTCTAAACCATCTCACCCAGGGCTCTGTCCAACCTGGCCTTGAGCACCCCCAGGGATGGAGCATTCACAAACTCCTTGGGCAACCCATTCCAGTGCCTCACCACCCTTACAGTAAATAACTTCTTCCTTATACCCAATCTAAACTTCGCCTGTTTAAGTTTTAACCCATTACCCCTTGTCCTGTCACTACAGTCCCTAATGAAGAGTCCACCCCCAGCATCCTTATAGGCCCCCTTCAGATATTGGAAGGCTGCTATGAGGTCTCCACACAGCCTTCTTCTCCAGGCTGAACAGACCCAATTTTCTCAGCCTGTCTTCATATGGGAGGTGCTCCAGTCCCCTTACCATCCAGGTGGCCGTCCTCTGGACTTGTTCCAACAGTTCCATGTAGTTTTTTTGTTGAGAACACCAGAACTGCACACAGTACTCCAAGTGAGGTCTCACAAGAGGAGAGTAAAGGGGCAGAATCACCTCCTTCAACCTGCTGGTCATGCTCCTTTTGATGCAGCCCAGGATATGGTTGGCTTTCTGGTCTGCAAGCGCACACTGCTGGCTCATGTTCATTTTCTCATCAACCAACACCCCCAGGTCCTTCTCCACATGGCTGCTCTGAATCTCTTCTCTGCCCAACCTGTAGCTGTGCCAGGGATTGCTCTGACCCAGGTGTAAAACCTTGCACTTGGCATGGTTAAACTTCAAGAGATTGGCATCAGCCTACCTCACAAGCATGTCAAGGTCCCTCTGGATGGCATTTCTTCCCTCCAGCGTATCAACCGAACCACACAGCATGGTGTCATTGGCAGACTTGCTGAGGGCGCACTCAATCCCACTGTCCATGTCACCGACTAAGATGTTGAACAAGATCAGTCCCAACACTTATCCCTGAGGGACACCACTCGTTACTGGTCTCAGCTGGACATTGAGCCATTGACCACAACTCTTTGTGTGCGGCCATCCAGCCAGTTCTTTATCCACTGAGTGGTCCATCCATCAAAATGATGTCTCTCCAATTTAGAGACAAGGATGTCATGTGGGACAGTGTCAAGCACCTTGCACAAGTCCATGTAGATTATATCAACTGCTCTACCCCTGTCCCTCAGTTCCGTAGCCCTATCTTAGAAGGCCACCAAATTGGTCAGGAAGGATTTCCCTTTAGTGAAGCCATGTTGGCTCTCACCAAGCACCTCATTGTTTTTCATGTGCCTTTAGCATGCTTTCCAGAAGAATCTGCTCCAAGGTTTTGCCAGGCACAAAGGTGAGACTGAGTGGTCTGCAATTCCCTGGGTATCAAATTACCATTTGCTTGTTTTGGTAATTACTGATTACATATTTTATTGTAATGGCATCAGGATTTGTAAAATTTTTTAAGGATAGAAGTTCTGGATGTTTGACCACCGTGGATAAAATGATACCGAAAACATTGCTGTTAGGATGTTTGTTAGCACACTGGGGTGATTTGCATGAGGATTTATGCAAAAGACAGATGATTTAATATTGTAACTACTGGTGGCTTTTGTATTTTTTGGAGGATAAGGAAAAGTGGCCAAAAAAAATGAACTTTGAGTTGTAATGTTATTTTGCAGTTAATGTTGTTTTGTAGAAGAGAAAGTTAAATCTATATCAAAAATAGGTGCTGTATTGATAAATCATACAATGCCAAGGGCTTTAAACTGGTCTAAATTATATGAGGTAAATCAAGACAAGAATGAATCTCCCTTCTTGTTTCTGGAAAAATTAAAGGAGACTGCTAGAAAATATAATGATTTAAAATTCGTAACTGAGGCAGAACCTCAACAATTGGCTTTATTTTTTTGTGGGACTATTAGCACCGAATATAAAAAGAAAACTCCGAAAATTAGAGGGAGATGATTCTAGGAATTTAAATAAAATGCTCGAAGTAGCATGGGAAGTTTCTATCAATTAAAAAAAAAAAAGGGTAGAGGGCAGTCTAATAGCTCTTTTAATAGGGAATGCAGTAAAGAGAAGAGGTTGAGCCAGAGGCAGAGGAGGTTTTAGGAAATTTGGTAACTAAGAACCTTAATGCACCACTAGGGATAGATCAGTGTGCATATTGCAGGGAGGAGGGACATTGGAAAAAAGACTGTCCTAGACTAAAGGCAAGTCATCAAGAAGCTGCAAGGATGATGACCCTAGACAACTGAAGAGGAACAGAGGGGAACCCAGCCGAGCCTCTTGTTATAATTAAGCTGGGAAGCTATAAGTTTGAATTTTTAGTACATACGGGTGCAACACATTCTGTTTTGAACACTTGCAAAGGGAAATTGGGAAATAAAATGGCCAGTATAATTGAAGCAACTGTGAAGCAAGAAAATAGACCATTCCTTCAACCCCTAGATTTGAAATTTGGAAATATGGTAATTACACATGAATTTTTGTACGTACCAGAATGTCTGATACCTTTGTTGGAGTGAGATTTATTGTCCAAATTAAATGTGCAAATAGTGTTTGAGAAAGGAGAGATTCTTTTAAAGATACCAGAATCAAAGGTGGGGAAATATTTACGATACAGGAGAAAGTTAAGGAATAAATACCACAGAAGGTAGATCAGGCTGTTATACCTATAGTCTGGAATACAGACATACCTGGTAAATCAAAGACAACCTGTAAAAACAGAGTTGAAAGAACAGGCAAAACCAGTGAGAATCAAGCAATATCCAATCAAGCCAGTGGTTAGAAAAGGAATTAAGAAATTGATTGATAAGTTCTTAAAGTTTGGGGTTCTTGAAGAGTGTGACTCGTAATATAATACTCTGTCGATGCGGGAGTCACGGACAACGCAGGAACGATCAATGTGATCAGCGAATGCCAATTTATTACAAAGCTTTAACTCCTTATATACCAGTTCTTACAGGCACTTACAGTGATTTGGCATATTAGGATTGGATACATGTCTTGAAGACCCTTAGTGACTAACACACAATTGGTTAAGCACAGGTGTGAGAACTTGACCTCGAAAGCTTGCCAACAGTCCACAGTTCTCATTAACTCAGTGAATTACAGCTTCTTCTTATCTTGCTTGCTTAAGCTTCCTTGGGCCTCTCACGGCCTTGCTGTATCTTTCAGGATTATTCAGTTTTTGCACAAATTATGCATTCTCCTGTGAGAACACTGTCTCCACATCTCCTCCTTTTTGTTTTATGTATCTTTTGAATGACCCTGCTTGAGCAGGGGATTTGGGCTAGGTCATATTTTCAACATATGCCAACCACAGGCTACTGGGCCTGCCCCTTTTATCTGCTGTATGGCTCTCTGGTAACAGGGGAGGCCATCCTTCACATCAAGGTCTGGCATGGCATGTGTCCCCACCACTCCACGCCTGCTGGGTTGCAGCCAGCAGCGGAGCTAAAGGTTCTTCTTGGTGGCAGGCACAGAGGCCAACCCAGTCTTGCCCTTGATTGTGGTAGCAGGCATTTGGTCAGCCTCAGTCCTTGCATCTTGTCAATGCAGTTTCACCTGCTTCATCCAATAACAAGCTGTTATTATGGCAAGGCACACACACAGATTTACATTAGCAGAGTAACTATTACAGGGTGCAGCAGCATGTTGAAGATGCTGATGCCAGCAAGGGACTAGCCAAAGAAATTTCTTACCAGTGGAATTCTCTCACCCTCTTAATTTGTTCCATTACCTGCTTTATAACACTACCATTGTATTAGAATATTTCTATCTTTTGCTTTAGCATTTTCTAGCAGCTACTACAAATTTGCATACTCTGACATCTCTTTTACAAGTGACAAATCCATATAATACAAGGTGTAGTTTCTTATCAGCAACTGGCTAGTAAATACAGGTGGTTTCATACACAAAATCAAAGCCTCTAACAATAGCTACTTTACAAACACACATATTCAAGCTGTTACTTTTCAGTTGCTCCCAAATGATGTTTAGCCATCATTGGTTTCTCTCTTCCTCTATCTCATTCTGCTTGGGGTATTCACGTTCAGCTCCTGCAGCTGAGGCATCAGGTTCCTCCATTCATCTGTCCAGCTCATGGCAAGACTTGACAAACTCTGTAGGCAGTTGCCACGCACCTGTAGGCAGGAGGACACAAACACACCCCCTCCTCCAGGTTATCCGTTCTTGAGAAGCAGGCAGGTTAAACGAGGAGTTCGCCGCATCACTGCTCCCCCTTCTTGTTTTCTTTTTTTTCCGAGGTTGCTGCTTTCCACAGCTACAAACACCAAACACCGAACACCGAACACCAGCCTGCTGGGCAGCAGCTACAGCTGCCTGCAACCATAAATACCTGCCGGCAGCCGCACTTCTGCATTAACCCTTTCTTGCCCGAAATGTTAAACTGCTGCCCGTTAAAAACTTTTATAGCAACCCAACAAGAGAGAAAAAAAAATACACAGAACACTGTCTGCCCTCAACACACACACACACACACACACACACACACACACACATATGGGATCCCACAAGCACACTCCACACAACTACAATATTTGAAGCACAAAATCCCAACAATCATTACTTCCACTACACAATCCCACGTACAGAACATGGCACAAGGACCCTGTGGAGACTAACAGGAAAACCAGCTCCGAGAAGCATCATCGCAGTGCAAGGTGGCAGGCTCAGCCTTAGCAGGCGTCCCCGCAGAGGCTCTGCCTCCCCCATATCGCATGAGGCTTGGGCTTTTATACTGACCAAAATGCACACTCATTCCGACACAGATGGCCAGCCTATGTTGGAAGAAGTAGCCAGCAGTATTTATAAAGGTCTCCAAAGGTCGATAGAAACCTGGACATACTTATTTTTACCAGCTTCTAGTACATGAGTATCACAGAGAGAATGTATTAAATGAGTTGTATATGGGGTCATAAGTCCTCAGTCCATCACAGTCTGCCCGATACTCCTGATAAGAGCATACGAGAGACCTTCCCACTGCGGGTCTTGATGCAGAACATACACCACCAGGAAAGCACACAATACATCTGCATCCCCCACTGGTCTCACTTCTCCCTTTACAGCTGTGCATTTAACATGAGGATCTGGGGGATATAAATCAGGCTCCTTTTCCAGATGAATAGACTCCAGGTCAAAAGGACCATCCAGGTCAGCATCAGAATTATCAGGCATCAGAACCTTAGGAGCAGTGCACAGGCTCCTTCTCGGGGTCAATAGGGCCTGAGTCAAAAGGATCGTCTTCATCTCTGTCCTCAGTCTTCGCAGCTGCAGTGGCAACCGGCGAAGGTTGGGAGGGGGGGTGGAGGGTGGTGGTGTTTTTGGTGGGTTTTTTTTTGTTTGTTTGTTTTGTTTTTTTTTACTTTAATGTAAAAAAGGTTGCTCCCTTCACTTTAAGAAGGACTGAAAACATCCATAAAACGGATGTCCTAAGCTCAAATTTCAATTCATTCAGTCACTGACAAGGGGGGTGTCCTGGGGCAGTGCTGACTCTTTCCAGTGTTTCACCCATCGAGGTGGCACCCACCGCAGACCAGAATCTGTAATTACACACATATTACCTTGACCAGTTAGTTTTAGTTCCTCAGGACCTTTCCAAATGCCAGTTTCCAAATCCTTGTACTGGACCAGAATACCCAGAGTTTTAGTCATATAACCTGAACCTAATGCCTGACCATGTTTTATAGCAAGGGGGGAGGGGGTGTCATTAAAGTCTCCTGTCAGTCGCAAAAAATTCATAACATATACAGCTTTCTGTATCCTTGCTATTGGTGTAAGTCCTTCTTCCCTTATTTTTTGTTTTTCCAAAAACTGTTTCAAAGTTTGATGTGTTCATTCAATAATAGCTTGTCCTGTAGGAGAATGAGGAATACCAGTGATATGAGAAATACCCCAAGTATTCAAAAATCTAGAAAGTGTAGCTAGATGCATTGTCTGGTTTTAGCTGTAAAGGTACTGCCATAGCTGCAAAACAACCACGCAGATGTATGATTACATGGCGCACAGTCTCACCAGCCAGGGGAGTGGCCCAGACAAAGTGAGAAAAAGTGTCAATAGTAACATGGACATATTTCAATTTCCTGAAAAAAGGGTACATGAATCACATCCATTTGCCAAAGCTGAAGAGGCTGGAGGCCTCGAGGGTTGACTCCAAGGCCTATACCTACTGCTTACCCTTGACAATTGGGACAAGACTGCACAATGCCTCAAGCATCTGTTAAGAACAGTCCAAACTGTCGAACTAACATCTTTGCTGATTGATGGAAGAAGGCATGGGATGCTCAAGCTTGTTGAAAGATATCTACAGAGGGTCCTGTCCATGCTGGGGCAACTAATTTATCCACTTCGTTATTGACTTCACTAAGGCTTCCTGGAAGGCCTGAATGTTTGGAGAAGTTTGAATTTGAATTTGAATTTGAATTTGAAGTTTGGAGAAGAGGAGACTGAGGGGTGACCTTATTAGTGTATATAAATATATAAAGGGGGAGTGTCACGAGGATGGAGCCAGGCTCTTCTCAGTGGCAAACAATGATAGGACAAGGGGCAATGGGTACAAACTGGAACACAAGAGGTTCCACTTAAACTTGAGAAGAAACTTCTTCTCTGTGAGGGTGACAGAACACTGGAACAGGCTGCCCAGGGAGGTTGTGGAGTCTCCTTCTCTGGAGACATTCAAAACCCGCCTGGACACATTCCTGTGTAACCTTATCTAGGTGTTCCTGCTCCGGCAGGGGGATTGGACTAGATGATCTTTTGAGGTCCCTTCCAATCTCTAACATACTGTGATACTGTGTAATGACTGCGAACATGCATAATAAAATGTGTACATTTACAAGTATTCACAAGATGTAATAAGGTTTTTTAACAAGATTCACAACCTGTGATTAGTGACTTCTTGTAAAATTGCCCTTTCTATACGTTGAACAATGCTTACAACCTATAAAGAATCGCAGACAATACTAAGAGGGGTGTCAGTCCATTGTTGAAATACTGCAATAACAGCACTTAGCTCTAGTGTTTGTAGCGAATTGGAAAAATGACCAAATATCTTCTGCTCTTTCCAATCATCGTCTGTTTGTCAAACATATCCGGCTGTGTGATTGATTTTGCTTGCATCTGTAAAGACAGTTAATCCTACAACAGGTTTACTAGGATAAAAGGTAACATCTTCAAATTGATTATTCTTTAGCATTGTAAACATATTATGAGGTGGAAAATGTATATTAAGAGGACCAACAAAACCTATCAGAGCAAACTGAACAGCAGAGCTAGATTGCTGTGCCCAGTCTAACCATACCCTGGTAAGTGGCAAACAAATTTCTGATGGATCACAGCCCATAATTTTCTGACAATGTGAACGACCTCATA
>NW_026902316.1:0-14866 GCF_033783945.1 Neopsephotus bourkii | reverse complement strand
ACATCCTCAAAAAAGCCCAAAACAACCCACGATCATTTTCTCCTGCTTCTCCTATGGCATACAGGGTCAGAGACACAAAACAGCCTATAAACATCCCAAAACCACCCCAAAACACTCCAATTCCACCCCAAAAGCACTTTGTCCTGCTTCTCCTATGGAATACACGGTCAGAGCCCAAAACCACAACAAAACCTCCAAAGAACCACCGCCAAAACAACACTAAAACACCCCAAAACCAACTTGTCCTGCTTCTCCTGTGGGATACAGGGTCAGAGCCCAAAACCACTCCAAACACACCCCCAAAACACCCTAAAACACCCTTAAACACCCCCAAACCACCTTCTCATGCTTCTCTTAAGGATTACAGTGTTACAGAATAGCAAAATTTTTTCTCTGTAACTTTGCTTTTTTTGGTAACTTTGTGTGGTTGTTCTATCATAAAACTTCCCTCTTTTGATATTAAGGAAGGGGGGTGTTTTTATGATGGGATAAACATATAATAATAACAATAGAAGAAAGCATAGTAGAAATAGTTATATTTTATATTTTAAAGGTTTATAAATTAATAGAAGGCCTTTATATGTGGCTGAAGCTCTGCTGTTTTAAATTTTAGCTATGCTGCAGATTTAGCAATAACTACGCCTGCGCCATCCTGTAACTCTGTACCATCCTGTAACTGTAGTTCTTAGCAACAGAAACTAACTTAACCATATATGGTACAGGGAGTGTAGGAAGGAATGAACTGTGGAGCTATACCCGAGTAGAACCGAAACTTTAGAAAGCCAAAAAGCATACCAGAAACTGATAAGAAAGTGCTAGCATCCACACAAGGGTTGGGATATGTCCCAGTAAGGGAAAGGTGAAGAGGGCGACCTGAGGAAGACTTCTTACTTCATCTGAGGAAGACTCCTTACTTCATCAGGACGACCACCAGAGGGGGCTGCGCAAGCGCAGAAGAGGCTGATGTCGTAACATTTATGATGTGGCAATCCTTAATGAATATGTATTAGTAGATGTTGTAACCTGTGCTAAATGTGTATAAATTGCGAACGCGATGTGACGAGGTTGGAGCCAGATTTGGGTGCGTACCCCTGGTTCCCCAGCGCTGCAATAAAGCACCTCATATAACCATTCCAGTGGTTATGTGTTTGTTCCTACGCTAACATTTTGGCGACCCAGATGGGACCTCGCGGGCATTGCTGAGGCGGATCGCGTTTCGATCCCGCTCCAGCCGGCACCGAGAGATTCTCGGGGAGCCATCGACCGCGACCGACCTCCACTGCTCACGACGGACCTCTGACACGGTAAGGAAGGTGCTTTTTCCTTTTCCTCTGATTTGTTCACAGTACCGATTTTGTAAAGTATGGCTTGGTAATTACGGTACCGAATTTTGGGTAAAGTGTAAGTGTACAGACTTCTGAAAAGCTTGGCTGTAGGCGAAGCCTGCTTGGTTTGGTGCTGCATCTGGCCTCGCGAAGTCTGACTTGGTAAAGCCTGCCTGTTAGACGCGGTGAAAGCTGCGCTTGGTTGGGGCTAGGGAGCTCCCGGGGTAAAAGCCTAGGCGCCGTCCGTTAGACAGTAGCGAAAGCTCTGCAGGTTCGGCAAATGTGGTATTGGTATTTGTACTGTGGTATCAGTATCTGTCTGTAAAATTCTGCGATATAGTGGTGTGAGTGTGTGTGTGTGCTGTAAGAAAAACTTGTTTTGAATATCTCTCTGTAGTTGCAAAATGCCGCCGATTCCTAAGTCGTCTCCTTTAGGTTGTATTTTAAGTCATTGGAAGGAGGGGGGATTTGGGCAGAGTATGCAGAAAACTAAACTGATTGATTATTGCAATGTCTGGTGGCCACAATATGAATTAGAAGATCAGGAAAAATGGCCTGAGAACGGAACTTTGCAGTATAATACTATCTTGCAGTTGATGTTATATTGTAAAAAGGAGGAAAAATGGGATGAGGTACCGTATGTGGATCTTTTCTTTACCTTGAGAAACAAGGATAAGTGGCAGAAATCTTGTGGAATAATGGTTGTTAAGGCAAGCAATGCTGGAGAGTGTAAGGGATGTGTTGGAAAAAAGGAATGTGTGAAATGTCTTGCCTTAGAAAATAGTCGGGTACATCAAAAGGATGAAGATGATCTCGGGTTGTTAGTAGCTCCGCTTGCTCCGGTAGTAGTAAAGGAAGAAAGGGGGGAGGAAAGTGACAGTGATAACGATCTTGAGAATAAGAGTGATTGTGAGAATGCAGACTCAGGCGCCTAGTGCGGTGCTTGCACCTTTAAGGCAAGGAGTTGGAGCAGAAGGGCCAGTGTACGTTAAAGTGCCTTTTTCTCCTGGAGATTTGGTTATTTGGAAACAATCAGCAGGGACATATAGGGAGAATCCTGAAAAGGTAGCCTGTGTAATGAAAATGATCATGAAAACTCAAAACCCAGACTGGGATGATATCCAGGTGCTTTTAGACACCCTCATGGATTCAACAGAAAAGGAAATGGTGTTGCGGGCTGCAAAGGAGAGGGTTCGGGAGGATATACGACAGGGGTTGGTTGAAGGAAATATTGATCAGAACTTCCCTACGGAAGATCCGATGTGGGATTACAACACAGAAAGGGGAATGAGGAATTTGCGGAGGTATCAAGATTGGGTGGTTATTGGAGTGCAAAATGCCATGCCTAAAACAATAAATTGGTCAAAATTATATAATGTAAGGCAGGAAAAGACGGAATCACCGTCTGCTTTCCTGGAAAGACTTAAAGAGACAGCAAAGAAATATACAGACCTGGATGTGGAAACTGAACAGGCTAAGGCACAGTTGGCTTTGATCTTTTTAGGGCAGTCTCAGGATGACATTAGAAAGAAATTGCAAAAGCTAGAGGGAGCAGACTTGCGGAACTTGGATAGATTGTTGGAAGTGGCTTGGAAGGTGTATAATAATAGAGAAAAAGAGAGTTCCCGGAGGCAACAGCAAAATCTATTGGCAGTGGTCCAGGGGAGAGAACAAAGCTTCTCTAACCCTAGGGGAAGAGGGAGAGGAAACGTGCGGGGACGAGGACGAGGAAGAGGATTCTGTAATCCGAATGCAGGGATGAATGTGGAAAGAATAGGATATAATCAGTGTGCAAATTGCAAGCAGGAGGGACACTGGAAAAATGAATGTCCATTAAGGGGAAGACAATTTGTGTCCCCAGGGAACCCTTTTGTAGGATTGGGAGTGGCTCAAGCAATGGTGTTGGGGGAGTATAATAATCAAAGTTGACTAACAGAAGCAAAGAATAAGGAGCCCCTTGTGAAAATACAGTTGGGAGAGAAAGAAGTAAAATTTTTAGTGGACACAGGGGCTACCTATTCAGTGTTGAATGACTTGCATGGAAGGTTAGGAAAGAAAACAACCACAATTGTAGGAGCCACAGGGAAGGAGGAAACACGGCCATTCCTACGACCCCTAGATTTGCGATTTGGGGGGAAAGAATTGACACATGAATTTCTGTATATGCCTGAATGTCCTGTTCCACTTTTAGGACGAGACTTATTAGCTAAATTGGATGCAACAATTGTTTTCCCAAATGGTGAATTAACCATGCAGGTTCCAGAATCCAAGGCCAGACAAATTTTGGTTCTGAAAAATAAACCCATTGCTCGAATCCTGGAGGAGGTGGAGCAAGCTGTAATACCGACAGTTTGGGAAACAGAAATCCCAGGAAAATCAAAAACTGATCAACCAGTAATAGTGGAATTAAGGGATGGAGCTAGGCCGGTAAGAGTTAAACAATATCCCCTGAAATTAGAAGCAAGATATGGAATTATAAAAACAACTGAGAAATTTTTAAAATATCAAATTTTAGAAGAATGTGAATCAGAGTATAACACTCCAATTTTCCCAGTAAAGAAACCTAATGGTGAGTATAGGTTGGTCCAGGATTTGAGAGCCATAAATGAAATAACAAAAGATATATACCCAGTGGTTGCAAACCCTTATACATTGTTAACATCTGTGAAGGAAAAGTATAAATGGTTTACAGTGATTGATTTAAAAGATGCCTTCTTCTGCATTCCTCTTGACAAAAGTAGCAGGAAACTGTTTGCATTCGAATGGGAAAACCCACAGAATGGATGAAAGGCACAATTAACATGGACCAGACTCCCACAGGGATTCAAGAACAGTCCAACGCTCTTCAGAAACCAGTTAGCCAAGGAACTGGAAGCGTGGACCACTCAAGGAAAAGTACAGGTACCGAGATCACAATATCTCCTATTGCAATATGTTGATGACATCTTTATCACAACAGAACAGGAGTCACTGTGTATAAAGGTAACCATTGAAATTTTAAACCAATTAGGCCTGAACGGGTACAAAGTCTCAAAAGAAAAGGCACAAATTGCATGCATAACTGTGTTGTACTTAGGATGTGAAATTTCACAAGGGCAGCGAAAGCTGGGAATAAATCGCATAGAGGCAATTTGTGCCATTCCAGAACCACGGAACCTACATGAATTAAGAACATTTTTAGGCATGGCAGGGTGGTGCAGATTATGGATAATGGACTATGGACTCATTGCTAAACCCCTGTATGAGGCCCAAAAATCACCTATCTTTGTTTGGGAGAAATCACAGAAAGAGGCCTTTAGGAAACTGAAAGAAGCGTTAATGAAATCTCCGGCACTGGGACTCCCAGATCTGACAAAGGACTTTCAGCTATTTGTCCATGAAAGACAGAGATTAGCACTGGGAGTGTTGACTCAGAAACTTGGGAGCTGGAAAAGACCAGTAGGATATTTCTCAAAACAACTGGACCCGGTAAGTTCAGGGTGGCCTTCATGCTTGAGAGCAGTAGCAGCAACTATTGTTCTGATACAGGAGGCCAGAAAACTGACTTTGGGAAAACACATGGAAGTGTTTGTGCCACATATGGTGACAACCGTCTTGGAGCAAAAAGGGGGGTACTGGTTATCTCCTAGCAGAATGATGAAATATCAAGCAATTTTAACAGAACAAGATGATGTGAGTTTAAAGACTACTAACCTGTTAAGTCCAGCAGCCTTTCTAGGAGCAGATCTAGAAGAAGGAACGCTTGAACATGACTGTGCAGAAGTCATTGAACATACATATGCAACCAGAGCAGACTTAAAGGATGCACCTCTTGAACAACCAGACTGGGAACTTTTCACAGATGGAAGCAGCTTTGTGGAGAACGGAACACGATATGCAGGATATGCTGTAACAACACAGCAAGAGATAATCGAAGCCAAAGCATTACCTCCAGGGACATCAGACCAACGGGCAGAACTGATAGCTCTCACAAGAGCACTGGAACTGAGCAATGACAAAAAGGTAAATGTATGGACAGACTCAAAGTATGCATTTGGTGTGGTACACATTCACTGTGCATTATGGAAAGAACGAGGACTTTTATCCTCACAAGGGACAAATATAAAGTATCAAAAGGAAATTTTAGAATTGATAATTGCTGTGCAAAAGCCTAAACAGGTGGCCATTATGCATTGCAAAACGCATCAGGGAGGAACTTCAAAGATATCTGAAGGAAATACATCGGCAGACCGGACAGCTCAACAAGTGGCCCAGAAGGTATGGAAGGTGATGGCACTGATACCTCTCAAGGTAAGCCCACTCCATACCTATCTTTCACAAGATCCAAACTATTCAAAGGAAGATGAAAAATTGGCAGGACTTTTAAGAGCTCAAAAGAACTCTGAAGGATGGTATACAACAATAACTGGACAAGTGATAGTGCCACCAGCAATAATGCGAAAAATTTTGCAGACTGAACATCAGAAATGTCACTGGGGAGCAGAAGCATTGGTAACTTATTTAAGACGAGGAATAATTTCCACACAGATGTTAACTATGGCAAAATCAGTGGGATCAAAATGTGAAATTTGTTTGAAAAATAACCCAATAGTGAGGAGGCAAATTGAAATGGGAAGGATCAGAATAGGAATGGAACCAGGAGATTATTGGCAGGTTGATTTTATGGAGTTACCAAAGGCACAAGGGTATAAATACCTATTAGTAGGGGTTGACACCTTTTCTGGATGGCCGGAGGCCCTTCCCTGTCGCACTAATCAGGAAAAAGAGACGGTGAAGTGGTTGCTCAAAGAAATCATTCCAAGGCTTGGTGTTCCTTTAGGAATGTCATCAGATAGAGGCCCACACTTTATTGCAACAATAGTCCAGGAAATAAGTAAATTGTTAGGAATATCATGGAATCTGCATACCCCTTGGAGACCTCAATCTAGTGGGCAGGTGGAAAAGATGAATCAAACAATGAAAAGACAAATCAGTAAAATATGTCAAGAGGCCAAAATAAAGTGGCCACAGGCACTGCCCATAGCCTTGTTACGAATCAGAATAAAGCCTAGAAGTGGAATGTCAGTAAGCCCCTATGAGATCCTCTATGGAAAACCATATGAGGCGCCAGAACCTAATCCTAATCCCCACATTAAAGGAAATCAGGATGTTTACAATTATGTGCTATCTCTAGGTAAAACCCTAACCAGATTGAGAAGCACCTTGGTGTGGAACAGGCCATTGTCCTTGGAGAATCCAGTGCATGACATTCAGCCAGGAGATCAAGTATACATCCGAAACTGGAATGAAGAGCCATTAAAAGAGCGGTGGGACGGACCTCATCAAGTACTGCTAACAACGTTCACTGCAGTAAAGGTAGAAGGGGTGGACTCTTGGAGACATTATACACGAGTGAAAAAGATCCCGAAAGTCTGGGAATCACAGATATTGAGTCCTACAAAACTTAAACTGAAATGTAAGCAGGATGTCTAGCTTCTATTATAAAACTGTGATTATTGTCTGGTCACTAACACCATTGATGGTTGTCCCCTTTTTGGAAATTTCACAAAAGAGAGATGTTTTGACACAGTCTGTTGGACAAAGTACCACTCTGATCTGCAGGTTC
The DNA here is from genome assembly GCF_033783945.1 of Neopsephotus bourkii. NCBI lineage: Eukaryota > Metazoa > Chordata > Aves > Psittaciformes > Psittacidae > Neopsephotus > Neopsephotus bourkii. Next base: position 7,936 of record NW_026902316.1, on the reverse strand, counting down.
ACTAACACCACTCCAATAGGATTAATGCCAGTGAAGATAATCTGGGAAAAGGTAAACAAATTTTCTCAAGAATCAGATCTAATTTTTGATAGCCAGAACAAAAATCAACTGCAGAATAAATGGGGATCAAAGGTTGAAATTAGAAACAGATTGCACAACCAGAATCCAAATGAAGGGGAAACAAAATTGAAATGGTTCAAACTGCCCCCTGAGGACCAAGGCAGATACCAATGCATTGTAAGGACAAACAAAAGTGTAGACTATGGTGAGAGGACATTAATTGTCAATGCCATAGAAAAGAAAACTAAAAGACCAGTAAATCTAAAAACCAAAAAATCAGTAGATCCAACACAAACAGTCCAATCATATCGTCGAGAACCCGAGGAAAACTTAATGATAGGCCTAATTAAAGATTTTGCAAAAATGAAAAACACAAGCAAAATAACGGCATGCTTACCAATACCAAAGGCAGCTGGAGAACCCATTGAATGGGGAATAATAACGTTTTCACTTTCAGAGATCAACGGAACAGTCACTTGTCAGGAAAAAGAAGTAACGAAAAACAACAGTGACAGAGTATCAGAGAGAAGGTGTTTTTGGAGATCCTGCAGTTCTGATACTAAAACCAGTATGCGAAAGGTACCAAAATGCTCAGTTTACCTCTATAAGAGGTGAATGGGGAGAGTGTGTCTATCAAAAGGAAAGGAAGATAAACAAACAAGAAAAGGTATGGGAATGTGAAAAAACAAATGGTTTAAAACAGAACTGGGACACAATTTGGTCAATAAGCATTTTGCAAAAATTTCAGTATATTGGAAACACATCTTGGTGCCTTAGATGGACAGGAAAGGAAAACGTAACAGGAAATGTAGGCATCAATGACCTGCTATCCACAAATAGGGTTAGTCGGAATGTTATCAAAAATGTTCCTTGGTGGAATTGTACCAAAATCTTAGATTGTGACACTGACCCCGAAGAAATTACAATACCTCCAATTAAAATTGCTTTAATGGCAGAATGTGCATGCCGAGGATTGAAAATTGGAGGAAAAGAAATACAGGTCCCAATTGGCAATGCAGATTGCAAATATTCTACAGTGAGCAGTATGGGACATTTTGTTTGGGCAGCAAGTGATGGAACCTGGACTACCCACCTATCCATGGAAGGCCCAGTTAAAGAAATCACCCTGGGATTACCAACTCTTTGTCCAATTTGTAAAAAGTCACCCTTCAGAGGCAAATTAGAAACCCTGCGAATTCGAACAAAAAGATATATAGATGATGATGACATCGATGATGAAAACACATGGCAAGAGCCCTCCACAAGAGTTAAAATAGGATGGGCTTTTGAATCTCTATTTGCACAAATAGCAGCATATCGAAATAGAGAAATGATTGACAAGCTGATTGGCCAAACAAATAGATTAGCCAGAATAACAAAGAAAGGATTAAGAGATTTAAATTTGCAATTACAAGCAACAACTAAAATGACTTTGCAGAACAGAATGGCATTAGACATGTTGTTACTTAAAGAACACGGTGCCTGTGGATACTTAAAAGACAGAGCGGATAACTGCTGTATTCACATTCCTAATGTGACTGAAGATGTAGAACATGACATCTCCCAACTAACCCGCATTGAGCAAGAAATGGAAAAAGAAAATGCTGAACAAAATTGGCTGGGGGCAATATTTAAAAGTTTGGGTTTTCACCTTACTGGTAGGATTCGTTCCCTCATACAAACGGCAGTTGTAGTATTGATTGTGTTTTTGATAACATATCTGGTGCATCTCTGTATCCGAAGGAAAATGACCCACAACAGGGCATGGACTCATCGAATCATAGGAGCAGTAACAAGAGAGTATCCAAAACACTCAACACCCCCACCCTCTTATATGGAGACAGCTGCTTAAATGTAGTAAAGAGTAGCTGTTTCCTGATAAGTAGGCAAGAGTGAAAATACTTGCTGAAAATGAAGTATTTTCAAAGGGGGGAAATGTTAGAGAATAGTAAAGTTTTTCTCTGTAACTTTGTTTTTCTCTGTAACTTTGTGTGGTTGTTCTATCATAAAACTCCCCTCTTTTGATATTAAGGAAGGGTGGCGTTTTGTGATGGGATAAACATATAACAATAGCAGAAAGCATAGTAGAAATAGTTATATTCTACAGGTTTTTGAATTAATAGAAGGCCTTTATATGTGGCTGGAGCTTTGCTGTTCTAAATTTTAGCTATTTTGCAAATTTAGCAATAACTGTGCCTGTGCCATCTTGTAACTGTACCACCCTGTAACTGTAGTTTTAGCAACTCCTTACTTCATCAGGACGACCACCAGAGGGGGCTGCGCAAGCGCAGAAGAGGCTGATGTCGTAACATTTATGATGTGGCAATCCTTAATGAATATGTATTAGCTGATGTTGTAACCCATGCTAAACGTGCATAAGTTGCGAACGCGATGTGATGAGGCCGGAGCCAGATTTGGGTGCGTACGCCTGGTTTCCCAGCGCTGCAATAAAGCACCTCATATAACCATTCCGGTGGTTATGTGTTTGTTCCTACGCTAGCAACAGGGTCAGAGACCAAAACCAGCCCCAGGACACCCTAAAACTTCCCCAAAACACCCTAAACTGCTCCAAAACCACCTCGTCCTGCTTCTCTTCTGGGATACTGGGTCACAGCCCAAAACCACCTCAAACCGCCCGAAAAAAACCTTCTCCTGCTTCTCTTATGGGATAAAGGTCAGAGCTGCAAAACAGCATAAAACCACCTCAAAACCACCCCAAAATCACCTTGCCCTACTTCTCCTATGGGATACAGGTTCAGAGCCACAAAACACCCCCAAACAACCCAAGATCACCTTGTCCTGTTTCTCCTATGCCATACAGCTGCAGAGCACAAAATCACACCAAACCAAACCAAAACCACACCAAACCCACACAAAGCCACCCCAAACCCAACCTGTGCTGCTCCTCCTATGGCATACAGGGTGGGAGCCACTAAAACACCCCCAAAACACCCTAAACCACTCCAAAAGCACCTTGTTCTGATTCTCCTACGGTATACAGGGTCAGTGCCACATAACAGCCCTAAAATGACCACAAAACAGCTCAAAATACCCCCAAAACTCCCCCAAAACACCCCCAAAACCACTTTCTCATGCTTCTATGGGATACAGGGTCAGAGCCACAAAACACAACATGAGCTCCCCCAAAACACCCTAAACCACCCCAAAGTCACCTTGTCCTGCTTCTTCTATAGGATACATGGTCAGAACCCAAAACCAGCACCAAAACAGAAGAAAAACACCCTAAAATACCCCCAAAAAAGACAAAACCACCAAAAAAATCCCACACCAAACCACTTGTCCTGCTTCTCCTACAGGATACAGGGTCAGAGCCCCAAAACAGCCCAAAACCAGCCAAAAAACACACCCAAAACACCCCCAAAAAAAAACAAAACCCACCCAAAAACATCCTTAACTTACTTTCTCATGCTTCTCCTATGGGATACAGGGTCAGAACCCCAAAACACCCCATAGACACCCCAAAAGCACCCCAAAACACTCCAAAACCACCCCAAAACCCCCTCGTCCTGCTTCTCCTACGGGATACAGGGTCAGAACTATTAAACAGCCCAAAAGCATCCCAAAACCCCTTGTCCTGCTTCTCCTATGGGATACAGGCTCCCAAAACCACTCCAAACACACCCCAGAAACACCTAAAACACCCCCAAAACACCCCCACAACACCCCAAAACCACCTTCTCATGCTTCTCTTATGGATTACAGGGTCAGAGACTAAAACCAGCCCCAGGACATCCTAAAACTTCCCCAAAACACCCGAAACCGCTCTAAAACCACCTCGTCCTGCTTATTCTATGGAATACTGGGGCAGAGCCCAAAACTACCCCAAAACCTCCCTAAACCTCCCCTAAACCCCCTTCTCCAGCTTCTCCTATGGGATACAGGGTCAGAGCCCCAAAACAGCAGAAAAACAGCAGCAAAGCACCCTAAAACTCACAAAAAACACCCCAAATTACCCCCAAAACAACCCAAAACCACCTTGTCCTGCTTCTCCTATGGAATACATGGCCAGAGCCCAAAACCACCCCAAAACCACCCCAAACCACCTCACAACATTCCCAAAACCAACTTGTCCTGCTTGTCCTCTGGGATACCGGCTCACAGCAAGAAACCACCACAAAAACAAACCAAAACCATACTAAAACACCCCAAAACTACCTTGTCTTGCTTCTCCTATAGAATACAGGGTCAGAGCCCCAAAGTATCCCCAAACTTCTCAAAAAAATCCCTAAACAACCCAAAACCATCTTATTCAGCTTCTCATATGGGATACAGGGTCAGAGCTCAGTCACCTCAAAAGCACCCGAAAACACCACAAAACCTCCGTGTCCTGCTTCTCCTACATGATACAGGGGCAGAGCCCAAAACCAGCCTCAAACCTACCCCAAAACCACCCCAAAACAATCATGCCCAGATTCTCTTATGGTATAAAGGCTCAGAGCCCCAAAACAGCCTCAAAACCACCCCAAAAACATCTTCTGCCTCTCATATGGGATACAAGTCAGAGCCACAAAACAGCCCATAAACATCCCAAAACCACCCCAAAACACTCCAAATCCACCCCAAAACAACCTTGTCCTGCTTCTCCTATGGAATACAGGTTCAGAGCCCAAAACCACAACAAAACCACAAAAAAACCACCGCCAAAACAGCACTAAAACACCCCAAAACCAACTTGTCCTGCTTCTCCTATGGGATACAGGGTAAAAGCCCAAAACCACCCCCAAAACACCCTAAAACACCCCCACAACACCCCAAAACCACCTTCTCATGCTTCTCTTATGGATTACAGGGTCAGAGACTAAAACCAGCCCCAGGACATCCTAAAACTTCCCCAAAACACCCGAAACCGCTCTAAAACCACCTTGTCCTGCTTCTCCTATGGGATACAGGGTCACAGCCCAAAACCACCTCAAACCACCCCAAAAACACCTTCTCCTGCTTCTCTTATGGGATACAGGTCAGAGCTGCAAAACAGCATAAAACCACCTCAAAACCACCCCAAAACTGCCTTGTCCAACTTCTCATATGGGATACAGATCACGTCCCGAAAACAGCGAAAAAACGCCAAAACCATCCCAAACCCACTTGTACTACTTATCCTATGGGATACAGGGTCAAACACCCAAAAAAACCCACCCAAACCACCCCAAAAACACCCCCAAAACACATGGTCCTGTTTCTCCTATGGGATACAGGGTCAGAGCCCCAAAACCACACAAAACAACTCCAAAAACACCCCCAAAAAACCCTGAGCCTCCACAAACTCACCACAAACCACCTAAGCCCTGCTTCTCTTATTGTATAAAGGGGCAGAGCCCCAAAACTGCCTGAAAACCACCACCAAACACACCTTGTCCTGCTTCTCCTATGGAATACATGGTCAGAGCCCAAAACCACCCCAAACCACCCCAGAACACCCCAAAAGCACCTTGTCCTGCTTCTCCTATAGGATACAGGCTCAGAGCACGAAAACAGACAAAAAGCATCCCCAAAGAAGCCCAAAACACCCCAAACCCACCCCCAAAACACCTTGCTCTGCTTTTATTATTGAATACAGCGTCAGAGCCAAAAAACACCAAAAAAAAAAAAAGCGCTAAAACACCCCAAAAACACCTTGTCCTGCTTCTCCTATGGGGTAGAGGTTCACAGCCACAAAACAGAGCCCAAACAGCCCCCAAAATCCCAAAACTACCCAAGATCACCTCGTCCTGCTTCTCCTATGGGATACAGGGTCAGAGCCACAAAACAGCCCCCAAATAACCCAAAACAACCCAAAAATACTCCAAATCCACCTCAGAACAACCTTCTCCTGCTTCTTCTATAAAATACAGTGTCAGAGCCCAAAACCACAACAAAACCTCAAAAAAAAACACCACCAAAACAACACTAAAACAACACAAAGCCAACTTCTCCTGCTTCTCCTATGGGATACAGGGTGAAAGCCCAAAACCACCCCCAAAACACCCTAAAACACCCCCAAAACACCCCCACAACACCCAAAAACCACCTTCTCATGCTTCTCTTATGGATTACAGGGTCAGAGACTAAAACCAGCCCCAGGACATCCTAAAACTTCCCCAAAACACCCGAAACCGCTCTAAAACCACCTCGTCCTGCGTCTCCTATGGGATACAGGGTCAGAGACCAAGACCACACCAAAACACCAAAACCACCTGAAATCACCCCAAAAACACCTTGGGCTGTTTTGGTGCTCTGAACCTGTATCCTATAGGAGAAGCAGGACAGGTGGTTTTGTGGTGGTATAGGGTGTTTTTGGGATGTCTTAACATGTTTTGGGGCTGGTTTTGGAGTGGTTTTGGGTTGGTTTGTGGCTGGTTCTGTGCTGTGACCCTGTATTCCATAGGAGAAGCAGGACAAGGTGGTTTTGGGGTGTTTTAGTGTGGTTTTGGTTTGTTTTTGTGGTGGTTTTGTGCTGTGAGCCGGTATCCCAGAGGAGAAGGAGGACAAGGTGGGTTTGCGGTGGTTTTGGGTGGTTTTGAGCTGTTTTGGGTCTGTTTGGGAGCTCTGAGCCGGTATCCTATAGGACAATCAGTACAAGGTGGTTTTTAGGATGTTCTGGGGTGGTTTGCCGTGGTTTTGGTGTGGTTTTGGGCTCTGACCATGCATTCCATAGGAGAAGCAGGACGAAGTGGTTTTCGGCTCTGACCCTCTGAAGTATGAGAAAGTGGTTTTGGGATGGTTTTGGGTGTTTTTTGTTTTGTTTTTTTTGGCAGTTTTGGTTGTGGTTTTGGGCTGGTTTGGGGCCATTTTGGGGCTCCTACCCTGTATCCCATAGGAGAAGCATGTCAAGTGGTTTGGTGTGGGATTTTTTGGTGGTTTTGTCTATTTTGGGGGTGTTTTAGGCTGTTTTTCTTCTGTTTTGGTGCTGGTTTTGGGCTATGACCATGTATCCTGTAGAAGAAGCAGGACAAGGTGATTTTGGGGTGGTTTAGGGTGTTTTGGGGGAGCTTATGTTGTGTTTTGTGGCTCTGACCCTGTATCCCATAGGAGAAGCATGAGAAAGTGGTTTTGGAGTAGTTTTGGGTGTTTTGGGGGGGAGTTTTGTGGGTGTTTGGGCCTGTTTTGTGGCCATTTTAGGGCTGTTATGCGGCACTGAGCCTGTATACCGTAGGAGAATCAGAACAAGGTGCTTTTGGAGTGGTTTAGGGTGTTTTGGGGGTGTTTTAGTGTCTCCCACCCTGTATGCCATAGGAGAATCAGCACAGGTTGGGTTTGGGGTGGCTGTGTGGTTTTGGTGTGCTTTTGGTTTGGTTTGGTTTGATTTTGGGGTCTGACCCTGTATGCCGTAAGAGAAACAGGACAAGGAGATCTTGGGTTGTTTTGGGTTATTTGGGGGCTGTTTTGTGGCTCTGACCCTGTATCCCATAGGAGAAGCAGGACGAGGTGGTTTTGTGGTGGTATAGGGTGCTTTTGGGATGTCTTAACGTGTTTTTGGGTGGTTTTGGGTTGGTTTGGGGCTGGTTTTGTGCTGTGACCCTGTATTCCATAGAAGCAGGACAAGGTGGTTTTGGGGTGTTTTATGGTGTTTTTGGGGTGTTTTGGGGTGGTTTTGGGCTCTGATTGTGTATCCCATAGGAGAAGGTGGTTTTGTGGTAACTTTGGGGTGGATTAGGGTGTTGTAGTTTGGAGGTGGTTTTGGGGTCATTTGGGGCTGTTTTGGGGCTGTTTTGGGGCTATGAATCCCATAGGAGAAGTAGGACAAGTGGGTTTGGGATGGTTTTGGGGTGTTTTTATGCTGTTTTGGAGCTGTGACCTGTATCCCATAGGAGAAGTAGGACAAGGCGGTTTTGGGATGGTTTAGGGGTGGTTTTGGAGTCATTTTTTGCTATTTTGC
>NW_026902315.1:0-1488 GCF_033783945.1 Neopsephotus bourkii | reverse complement strand
CCTAAAGAAGAGTGAGGTTCCGGAACCTATTTAAAGCAGGATGTCTTCCTAAAAGCCCACTCCACATCCTGGTTACAACCAGGAAACACATGTTCAAGGTGGTGAACCCAAGTTGGCCTTCAAACATCGAGTAGAAAAGGTGGAAGGAGAGGTCCGAAGCTTCCTTCTCCTTTGGATGATTCCCTAGGGAAGAGCTCCCAAAGCCCAACCTTTGGATGTAGAAGGAAGCTCAAATGGCAAAGGTCCATTCCTGGCTTCTTGCATGCAAGGAGAAGCAAAGTGAAAGGGTCCTTGGAGGGTGCCTCTGCTCTCACTAAATCACAGCACTGAGACCATTGAGCCAATCACAGGATCCAGGTGGGAATATCCACATGGAATTTCAACCAGAGAGTGTTGGAAGACTCTTATACAATCATGGAATGGGGTGGCTTGGAAGGGACCTTCAAGCTCATCCAGTTCCAACAAGGCCACCTTCTCCTAGACCAGGATGCTCCAAGCCAGGGATGGGGCAGCCCCAGCTTCTCCTTCCACCCATCCCAATGTCCCATGACCCTCATAGGGAAGAACTTCCCTATATCCCACCTCAATGTCCCTTCTGGCAGGTTCAAGCCATTCCCAATGTCCTGTCCCTAAATCCCTTGTCCAAATCCCTTCTCCAGCTCCTAAAGCACAGAATCCCACTAATCTTTGTGTCCCTGCAAACTCTTGGCATTGCTCTTACCATCCAAGCTCGCATGCATAAGGAATACTAACTGGTGCCAGGAATTCCATGCCTGGAGTCATTTTCAACAGGGAATTAGAGACATCTTGGTTACTACAAGGAGCATCCCTCTTTGTCTAAGGAGAGGACTCCGATTATGGATGCCACCAGGTCCCTACTGGAACCGGATCAGCCTGAAGGTCCCTTCATCCCACCCAAATGATTCCATAAGAAATGCAATCCAACTCCCACTTTTTCACTACAGATTGTAACATTTATGAACATTCCCTCTTTTTGCCAGGTTTTCCCCAAGAGAATTTCAGTTCCCTGACCTTTTCCAATGGATTTGGAAGCTGGGGGAGGTTTGGAGCTTCAGTCTTGTGTTTGATCCACAGTGCTCAACCACATTGGAAGCATCGGAACGCTCCTTCCCAAGGGATTCTGGAAGCAGGAATGAGCAGATGGGAGCCTTCCCATAGAAAACCCACTGGAAAAAGGGCTTCTTAGCAGGGTTTTAAGGGGAAATGATGGATGAGGACACAAGGGCTTGAGCCAGGCCAGGATGTGGGAAGCATTTCCACCCCATTCCTCTTTCAATAGGGAATTTTTACCCTAAGCGTTGAGTCATGGAATGGTTTGGTTTGGAAAGGACCTGAAGCTCAGCCAGGTCCTATAGGGGCACCTTCCAGGTTGTTCCAAGCCCTATCCCTATTCCCTATTGGGAATGTTGCCCTCTTCTCCCCCACCCTTCTAGTGGAAGGTGGCCCTATTGGAACTGGATGAGCTTG